>NW_023251469.1:0-13773 GCF_002007445.2 Ailuropoda melanoleuca
TAGCAGGAAGAGCTGTGGCTGAAGTGCCATCTCCTGCCTTAGTGCAGCTTCAGCTGTTGCCAGGCTTTTATGACAGCCCTGGGGCATCACAATGCCTTCTTGTGATGTCACCACTATGTCTTGGCCAATCACCAGGGCACTTGCAGGTTGGCGTTATTTGGGTGGCCAATCACCAGGTAGCTCAGCTCGCCAATGACCAAAGGCTTTCTCAGTGACCCTGAAGACAACATTGCCTGGACACCATGTTTTAAGGGGAAACAGATTAACTTTCTTTCGAGATGAAAAATTTATATTTGGGATGAATTTTTAGTAAAGGTCATGGGGAGGCTGAAAGACTCAACCAGTGCAAAGCTAAATGTGTCAGTCTGTGTCACCATTTACTAAAATGTTAACACCAATATTAATGAAGACATGGGCCATTAGACCTCATGAAATGTCACACTTCAGTGTAAGTCGACACCGTGGCACTAGAGTAATGCTACTCTCCACTCCTTCATTAAAGCTTAAATATAAGTGTAGAAAGTGTAGCAATTATGTTTGGTACATCTTCCCACAGTAAACCTAAACTTAGAAAGGATGAAGCTGTGTCACAAGTCATAACCTTTTGCCAAAACAACATTCAGCCTCACAGAAGGGGGGAAACAAAATCCATCCCGTAAGCAGGTTCACAGTATTTATGTCCAGCCTCCAATCAGAAGGTTTTGGGTCAAGGAGTTCAGTTTCTCCTCTCCCTTGAATACAACTCCATAGTTATCAGATAATTCTGAACACCCAAAAAATGAGTTGAAGATCTGAGAAAATAAATGCTGCAGGTCTGCAAGCTGAAAAGAGACCACCATTGGGAAGGTAGGTGGTGTGGAGACTTGAATCTGGTGTGATATAGACTTAAGGGAGGGAATCTGCTTGAGGAAGTTACTGCAAAGTATTATAAGCTGCAGAGAACAAAATAGTACCATTTAGAAGTCTGCTAATTTGTGGGTATGCCTGGTTTAGAGGTTCTCAGGAAGGGAAGCCAGGTGGGAGTCCTGGGTTTGACAGTGCTCCCAGAATCCCTGGAGTCACATGAAAATGAGAGGTGCCTGAGTGTGACAGAGTCCCCAGACTTCAAAAGTTAAAAAAAATAGAACTATCTTATGACCCAGCTTTAGGAGTGGGAAATCTGCGTGAGAACAGTGAGTCTAGGTGCCAGTTTTCTGCTCTGTGTTGCCATGAACTGCTAACCACTGCATGGTTGTGGTATTGCTTTCCTGGGATAGGGTGGCCAAAGGCAGCAGCATAGCAGATTCTCTATAAGAGCAGCCACACAGGTCCATGCTGAACATTTGAACAGCAGTGGTGAGACTGGACAAAGCTCTCGTCTTCCTGACCTTAAAGGAATATCTCTTTCTCATTGTTGAGTATGATATCTGCTATGGGTCTTTCCTATATGGTCATTATGATGTTGAGTATATTCCCTCTCTCTCTACATGACACAGTTTTTTTGTGTTCTCCCCCCAAGAAAGGATGCTATGATTTGTGAAATGATTTCTGTGCATCTATTGGGAGTGTCATATGGTTCTTGCCCTTTCTTTTCTAATGTGGTGTATCACCTTGATTGAGATGCAGAGGTTGAACCAGCCTTGCAGCCCAGGAATAAATCCCATTTTATAGTGATGAATAAACCTTTCAATAGACCGTTGGATTCTACTGACTAGTATCTTGGTGAGAATGTGTGCCTTCTTGTTCATCAGGGATATTGGTCAGTAATTATCCTTTTTACTGGGTGTCCTTGAGTGGTTTTGGGGATCAAGGTAAGGCTGGCTTCATAGAATGAGTTTGGTGTTTGCCTTCCATTTTATTTTTTGGCATAATTTCAGAAATACAGGTATTAATTCTATTGTGAATGTTTGGTAGAAGTCCCCTCGGAAGATTTTTGGCCCCGGACACTTGTTTTTTGGGCAATTTTTGATTATTAATTCATTTTTTTCTGGTTTTGGGACTGTTCAGGTTTTCTATTTCTTCCTGATTCAGTTTTGGTAGTTCACATGTTTCTAGGAATGTATCCATTTCTTCCGATTGTCTAGTTTGTTGGCATGTAATTTCTCATAATATATTCATATAGTTCTTTGCATTTATTGGGTGTTTGTTGTGTTCTTTCATTTATGCTTTTATTTATTTGGATCCTTTCTCTTTTCTTTTTGGTAAGTCTGACTAGAGGTTTGTCAATCTTATTACTTCTTTCAAAGGACCAGCTCCTAGCTTCTTTGATCTGTTCTAATGTTTTGTTCTGTTTTAATTTATGTATCATTGCTTTCTGCCCTAACCTTTAATAATTCTCAGCTCCTGCTGGATTTAGGGTTTATTTGCTGTTCTTTCTCCAGCTTCTTTAGGTGTAAGGTTAGGTGGTGCATTTAATACGTGTTTCTTCAGGGAGGCCTGTATTGCTATATACTTCCTTCTTAGAACTGCCATTTCTGCATCCTAAGGGTTCTTAACTGTTCTGCTTTCAATTTCATTTCCTTCCATGTACTTTCTAAAAAATTCTCCTTTAATTGTCTGGTTGACCATTTCATTCTGCAGTAGGCTGCTTTTTAACATCCATGGATTTGCAGTCCTTCCGTTTTTCATGTTAGACGTCAAGTATCATAGCACTGTGGTCTGAAAATATGCATGGCATGATCTCAATCTTTTTCAAAAAATTGAGGCCTGATTAATGACCCAGTATGTAATCCATTATGGAGAATGATTCATGCGCACACAAGAAGAATGTAAATGCTACTCCTTTAGGATGAAATACTCTGAATACACCTGTTAGGACCAGCTGGTCAAGTGTGTCATCAAAGCCTTTGTTTCTTTGTTTAGCTTCTGCCTAGACAATTTGGCCACTGCTATGAGTGGGGTGTTAAAGTCCACTATTACTATTATATTATTATCAATGAGATACTTTAATTTTATTATTAATTAATTTATATATTTGACTAATTTTATGGGCATAAATATTTACAATTGTTAGTGGTTCTTGTTGGATAGACCCCTTTGATATGCAATACTGTCTGCCTTNCAATATTGTCTGCCTTCATCTCTTAATGTAATTTGTTTTGTTTATTTATTTTTTAATGTTTTTTTATTATATTATGTTAGTCACCATTCAGTACATCCCCGGTTTCCAATGTAAAGTTAGATGATTCATTAGTTGTGTATAACACCCAGTGCATCATGCAATACGTGCCCTCCTTAATACCCATCACCGGTCTATCCCAATCCCCCACCCCCTCCACTCTGAGGCCCTCAGTTTGTTTCTCATAGTCAATAGTCCCTCATGCTTCATTCCTCCTTCTGATTGCCCCCCTTTCTTTATCCCTTTCTTCCCGTACCGATCATCCTAGTTCTTATGTTCCACAGATGAGAGAAATCATATGATAATTGTCTTTCTCTGCTTGACTTATTTCACTTAGCATTATCACCTACAGTGCCATCCATGTCACAGCAATTGTTGAGAATTCGTTCTTTCTGATAGCTGAGTAATATTCCATTATATATAATATGGACCAGTACTTCTTAATCCAGTCATCTGTTGAAGAGCATCTTGGTTCCTTCCATGTTTTGGCGACTGTGGACAATGCTGCTATGAACATTGGGGTTTATATGGAGCTTCTCTTCACTACGTCTGTATCTTTGGGTTAAATACCTAGTATTGCAATGGCTGGGTCATAGGGTAGCTCAATTTTTAACTTTTTATGGGACCTCCACACTTTTCCAGAGTGGCTGCACCAACCTGCATTCCCACCAACAATATAGGAGGGATCCCCTTTCTCGACATCCTCTCCAACAATTGTTGTTTCTTGCCTTGTCTATTTTTGCCATTCTAACTGGTGTAAGGGGGTATCTGAGTGTGGTTTTGATTTGAATTTCCCTGATGGCTAAGGATTTTGAACATTTTTTCATGTGTCTGTTAGCCATTTGTATGTCTTCATTGGAAAAGTGTCTGTTCATATCTTCTGCCCATTTTATGATTTGTTTATTTGTTTCTTGTGTATTTAGTTTGAGAAGTTCCTTGTAGATCTTGGATACCAGTCTTTAATCTGTAGTGTCATTTGCAAATATATTCTTCCTTTCCATGGGCTGCCTCTTATTTTTTTGACTGCTTCCTTGGCTGTACAGAAGCTTTTTATCTTGGTGACGTCCCACAAGTGCATTCTTTCTTTTGTTTCTCTTGCCTTTGAAGATGTGTCATGAAAGAGGTTGCTTTGGCCAATTTTGTAGAGGTTGCTGCCTATGTTCTCCTCTAGGATTTTGATGGATTCCTGTCTCACATTGAGGTCTTTCATCCATTTGGAGTTTATTTTTGTGTATGGTGTGAGAGAGTGGTCAAGTTTCATTCTTTTGCATGTAGCTGTCCAATTTTCCCAGCACCATTTATTGAAGAGACTGTCTTTTTTCCACCGGATGTTTTTTCCTGCTTTATCAAAGATTAGTTGCCCAAAGAGCCGAGGGTCCATTTCTGGGTTCTCTATTCTGTTCCATTGGTCGATGTGTCTGTTTTTGTGCCAGTACCATGCTGTCTTTGTATCACAGCTATGTAGTACTGCTCGAAATCTGGCATTCTGATGCCCCCAGCTTTGTTTGTCCTTTTCAACAGTTCCTTGGTGATTCAGGGCCTTTTCTGGTTCCATACCAATTTAAGGACTATTTCATCCAATTCTTTGAAAAATGTCCTCTGTATTTTGATCGGGATAGCATTGAAAGTGTAGATAACTCTGGGTAGCATGGACATTTTAACTATGTTAATTCTTCCAGTCCATGAGAATGGAATATTTTTCCATCTTTTTATGTCTTCCTCAATATCTTTCAAAAGTGATCTATAGTTNGTCCTTTTCAACAGTTCCTTGGTGATTCAGGGCCTTTTCTGGTTCCATACTAATTTAAGGACTATTTCATCCAATTCTTTGAAAAATGTCCTCTGTATTTTGATCGGGATAGCATTGAAAATGTAGATAACTCTGGGTAGCATGGACATTTTAACTATGTTAATTCTTCCAGTCCATGAGAATGGAATATTTTTCCATCTTTTTATGTCTTCCTCAATATCTTTCAAAAGTGATCTATAGTTTCTAGGATATAGGTCCTTTACGTCTCTGGTTAAGTTAATTCCAAGGTAACGATATGGTTTTTGGTGGTATTGTAAATGGATGGATTCACTAATTTCTCTTTCTTCAGTCTCATTATTCGTGTATAGAAATGCAACTGATTTCTGAGCATTGATTTTGTATCCTGCCACCTTACTGAATTGTTCTATAACTTCTAATAGTTTGGGAGTGGATTCCTTTGGGTTTTCCATATAGAGTATCATGTCATCTGCAAAGAGAGACAGTTTGACTTCTTCTTTGCCGATTTGGATACCTTTGATCCCTTTTTGTNAGTATCATGTCATCTGCAAAGAATGATATTTTGACTTCTTCTTTGCCAATTTGGAAACATTTTATCCCTTTTTGTTGTCTGAATGCTGTTTCAAGGACTTCTAGTACTGTGTTGAATAATAATGGCAAGATTGGGCATCCTTGTCGTGTTCCTGATCTTAAGGGAAAGGCTTCCAGCTTTTCCCCATTGAAAATAATACTTGCAGTAGGCTTTTCATAGATGGCTTTTATGAGATTGAGAAATGTACCCTCTATTCCTACACTCTGAAGGGTTTTAATCAGGAAAGGATGCTGTATTTTGTCAAATCCTTTTTCTGCATGAATTGAGAGGATCATATGGTTCCTGAGTCTTTTCTTGTTGATATGATTTATCACGTTGATCGATATGCAAATGTTGAACCATGCTTCCATCGCAGGGATGAATCCCACTTGCTCATGATGCATAATTCTATTAATGTACTGTTGGATACTATTAGCTAAGATCTTGTTGAGGATTTTGGTATCCATATTCATTAGGGAAATCGGTCTATATTCCTCCTTTTTGATGGGGTCTTTGCCTGGTTTGGGGATCAATGTAACATTAGCCACATAGAATGAGTTTGGTAGCTTTCCTTCTGTTTCTATTTTTTGAAATAGCTTTAGGAGAATAGGTATCATTTATTCTTTGAATGTTTGGTAGAATTCCCCAGGAAAACTGTCCGGATCCGGAGTTTTGTTATTTGAAAGGTTGTTTATCACTGATTCAATCTCTTTGTAATTAATTGGCCTGTTTAAGAAATCAATTTCTTCCTGTTTCAATCTTGGTAGTTTATAGATTACTAGGAAGGCATCCATCTCTTCCAGATTGCTTAATTTATTGGCATATAGCTGTTTATAAAAGTTTCTAATAATCCTTCCAATTTCATTGGTGTTGGTCGTGACCTCTCCTTTTTCATTCACAATTTTATTAATTTGGGTCCTTTCTCTTTTCTTTTGGATAAGTCTTGCAGGTGGTCTGTCAATTTTATTGATCTCTCAAAGAACCAGCTTCTAGTCCTGTTGATCTGCTCTACTGTGGTCCTGGTTTCTAATTCATTGATTTCTGCTCTAATCTTGATCAACTGCTTCCTCGTGAGTGGATTAGGCCTGTCCCTCTGTTGCTATTCCAGCTTCTTCAGGTGAGAATTTTAAAACTGCATTTTAGATTTTTCTATTCTATTGAGTGAGGCTTGAATGGCTATGTATTTCCCCCTTAGGACTGCTTTGCAGTATCCCGTAGGTTTTGGACCATTGTTTTTTCATTCTCATTGGTCTCCATAAATTGTTTAATTTTATTTTTGAGGTCCTGGTTTATCGAGTCATTCCTGAGCAGGATGGTTCTTAATCTCCACGTGTTAGAGTTTCCTCCAAATTTTTCCTTGTGGTTGAGTTCCAATTTCAGAGCGTTGTGGTCTGAGAATATGCATGGGATAATTTCAGTCTTTTGGTATCGGTTGAGGCCTGTTTTGTCACCCAGAACATGGTCTATTCTTGAGAATGTTCCATGGGCATTAGAGTAGAATGAATATTCATTCGTTCTGGGGTGTAGTGTTCTATATATATCTATGAGGAGCAACTCATCGAGTATGGCATTGAAAGCCTTTGATTCTTTGCTTAGTTTTTGCCAGGGTGTTCTGTCTGTTTCTGAGAGTGGGGTGTTGAGGTCCCCTACTATTAATGTATTTTTACCTATATGTCTCTTTATTGTGGTTTAGAGTTGGCTTGTGTATCTTGCTGCTCCCCTGTTGGGGCATATATATTTATAATTGTCATATCCACTTGTTGGATACATCCTTTAAGAATAATATAGTGCCCTTCTGTGTCTCTAACTCTAGTCTTTAGTTTAAAATCCAATCTATCTGATATGAGACTTGCTATCCCAGGTTTCTTTTGAGGTCCATTTGCATGAAAGATGGTACTCCATTCCTTTACTTTGAGTCTGAAAGTATCTTTGGGTTCAAAATGAGTCTCTTGTAGACAGCAAATAGTTGGGCCATTTCTTTTTATCCAATCTGCAACCCTGTGGCGTTTTATGGGAGCATTTAAGCCATTCATATTGAACTGAATACTGAGAGATATGATTTTAATGATGCCATGTTGCCAGTAAAGACTTTGTATCAGATGTGACATTCTTTTCTGTATCACTCCTGGGGCTTTTTACCTTTATAGAACCCCCCTTAATATCTCCTGTAGGGCTGGATTCATGGTTATGAAATTGGTTAATGACTGGTGATTCTGGAAGGTTTTTATTTCTCCATCAATTCTGAATGACAGCCTTGCTGTGTAAAGGATCTTTGGCTGCATGTTTTTCTCTGAAAGAGCTTTAAAAACGACCCCCCCAACCCTTTCTCTCATTCCAGGTCTGTGTAGACATGTCTGATGTAATTCTGATATCTTTGCCTTGGTACATGAGAAATTTCTTTGCCCTGGCCGCTTTCAATGCTCTATCCTTGGATCTAATATTTATGAATTGCACTATGACGTGATGTGGCATAGGTTTGTCATGGTTGAGCCTGGGAGGGGGTCCTCTCTGCTTCTTGGACATGAATGTTTGTTTCTTTCACTAGATTAGGGAAGTTTTCAGCTACAATTTGTTCAAATATCTCTTCTACCTCTGTTTTTCTCCACCCCCTCAGTGATGCCAATGATTCTGACATTGGATCGTTTCATTTAATCAGTAATCTCCCATAACCTACATTAGTGGGCATGGATTTTTTTAAGTCCAGCTTCTATTTTTGTTTTTTCTTCTACTAACCCATCCTCAAATTCACTGATATGTTCCTCTGCCTCATTTACCCTGGCCGTCAGAGCCTCTAGTTTTGACTGCATTTGGCTCATAGAATTTTTAATTTCTGCCAGATTTTCTCTCATCTGCCCTTAGAGATTCTATAACCTCATTAACATTTTTGTTAATCCTTTCTTTCAAGTCTACACATCATCTTGACCATTGTTACTCTGAATTCCATTTCTGATACTTTGGTTACATCTATATCCATTAGTTCTGTGGCAAAAGCCACAGACTCATTGTCTTTTCTTTGCTGGGGGGATTTCTCCTTCTCGTCATTCTGATGAGGAGAGGTTGCAGGGTTGTCCAGAGCCCAAATTATTTACCAGGACCCAGGCCATGTGCCCTTGTTTTATAGAGTTCTTAGGGATGTGGGCTTCTTGATTTTTAAGCCTGCCTTCTGGCAGAGGGGCCTGCCACACCAATACTCAGGCAACCTTGTTTGGATAGGGTCTCCGTGTCTCCTGCGGGGGGGCTGGGGATGGGCACCCTGTGAGCTGGTGTTTCCAGGGTTTTGTTCTCTGGCAGCTTTCCCTGGTGGTTTGCTGTGCCTTTTCTGTCAGACAGAGCAGCAGTGGCCGAATCTCAGCCTCTGTCACAGAACAGAGGGTATTGTGGGCTGTTCTCTGATGATATGGCCACTTTAACTCTGTTTCTGTTGGTGCTGTTCAACCCTGCAGTGTCCCGGGATGTGTAACCCACACCTGGCATTCCAGCCCTTACTTCCAGTGCTGGCACTTCTCTGTCCTTTGTGTTTCTAACACCACCAGCCGCCAGCAGCCCCCGTGCACTCCCGGAGCTCCTGGTCTCAGTCTGGATCCAGTGAGCACACCGGAGTTCCGTGAGAAGTCTGGTGGTGTGCACTCCTGGCTCACGGTCCCAGTCTGTTCTCTCAGGCGTGCTGGTTCACGAGTCCCCCAGCTCCCACATGCAGGTGGCTACCACTTCCCAGTGCCCGAACACGGTGGCTCCCTCCCCCTTCCATTTATCTTCTGATATCTGTGCGTGGTTTCATAGCTCCCCACTTTGTTCCACAATACTCGGTGCTGGAGATGTTCATTTGTAGAGATCCAGATATATCTTCCTGAGTCTTTGGCTGATTCTGTGGATGTTCAGGCTGGTCTCTATCCTTATCTCTTATCCTTTAGGTCATAGGCAATCATTAAAGGTGTTCTATTGCTTGATGAGGACATGGAATATTCATGAGATTCAGTGGGGTGGGGTCTGGAGCTGACGACCAAGAAAGAATTCTTGAGGGGTCTTTGGTGCAAAATTGGGAGTTTATTAAAACACAGGGACAGGACCCGTGGGCAGAAAGAGCTGCTGTCTAATCATTGTTTTAAAATCTATTTTCAATGGCATAAGAATGGCTCCCTCAGCTTTCCTTTGATGTCCATTAACACTATAAATGTTTCTCCACCTCCTCACTTTAAATCTGGAGGTGTCTTTACATAACCAATTTCTTCCTGTTTCAGTCTTGGAAGTCTATAGGTGTCCAGGAAGGCATCCATTTCTTCCAGGTTGTTTAAGTTATTGGCATGTAGTTGTTGATAATAGTTTCCAATGATTGTTTCTATTCCCCTGGTGTTGTTTGGGATCTCTCCCCATTCATTCATAATGCTATCATTTGGGTCCTTTCTCTTTCTTTTGAATAAGTCTGTCCAGTGGCTTATCGATCTTATTCATTCTTTAAAAGAACCAACTTCTAGTTTTGTTGATCTGCTCTACTGTGCTCCTGATTTTTAATTCATTGATCTCTGCCCTCATCTTGATCAACTGTCTTCTCATGCAGTGGGTGAGCTAAACAGACCAATTAATCATGAAGAGACTGAAGCAGTGATCAAAAACATCCCCCAAAACAAGGGTCCATGGACTGATGGATTCCCTGGGGAATTCTACAAGCATTCAAAGAATATATAATACTTATTCTCCTGAAGCTGTTTCAAAAAATAGGAACAGAAGAAAAACTACCAAACTCATTCTATGAGGCCAAGATTACCTTGATCCCCAAACCAGGCAAAGACCCCACCAAAAAGGAGAATTACAGACTGATTTCCCTGATGAATATGGATGCCAAAACTCTCAAAAAGATCCAGGCTAATAGGATCCAACAGTACATTAAAAGGATTATCCATCACAACCAAATGGGATTCATCCCCAGGATGCAAGGTGGTTCAACATTCACAAATTGATCAGTGTGATAGATCACATTAATAAGAGAAGAGACAAGAACCATATGATCCTTTCAATTGAAGCAGAAAAAGCTTTTTACAAAATACAGCATCCTTTCCTGATTAAAACCCTTCAGAGTATAGGGATAGAAGACACAGTCCTCAATTTCATAAAAACCATCTATGAACAGCTTACAGCGATGTGGAAAAACTGAGAGCCTTTCCCTTAAAATCAGGAACACAACAAGGATGCCCACTCTCGCCATTATTGTTCAACATAGTACTAGGTGTCCTAGCAACAGCAATCAGACAACAACAACCAAAAATATAAAAGGTATTTAAATTGACAAAGAAGAAGCCAAACTCTCTCTGTTTGCAGATGACATGATACCTTATATGGAAAACACAAAAGATTCCACCCCCAAATTACTAGAACTCATACAGCAAATCAGTAATGCGGCAGGATACAAATCAATGCTCAGAAATCAACTGATAGGAGTTAAGCTGGTGGAGGAGTAGGGTTCCCCTTTTTCAGCTGGTCCCCTGAGTAGAGCTGGATAGGTACCAGACCATCCTGAAGACACACAGAATCAGCCTGAAATGCAGGAAGATACATCTGGATCTCTACAAATGAACATCTCCAGTATTGAGTACTGAGCTATGAAGCGGGGAGCCGTGAATCCGTGTACAGATATTGGAAGATAAATGGAACGGGGAGGGAGCCTCCATGCTCGGGTGCTGGGAAGTGGTAGCCATCCACACTGGGGAGCAGGCTGACTCACGGACCAGCACCCATGAGAGAGCAGACTGAGACCATGAGCCAGGGAACATGCATGAACAGACTGAAAACCAGAGCTCTGGATTGCACACGAACCACACTGAAATGGAGGCTGTGGGGCGCATATTCCGGGATGCTGCAGGGTTTAGCAGCACCAACAGAAGCAGAGTTTGAGTGGCCAGAGGAGCGCAGTGGAGAGCAGACTGGGATCCCTCTGTTCTGAGACAGAGGCTGGGATTTAGCTAATGCTGCTCTGACCCTCAGAAGAGGCACATCAGAGAACAAAAGCCTGGAAATACCAGCTCACAGTGTGCTCATCCCCATCCCCTCTTGCAGGGGACAGGGAGACTCTACCCAAACAGGGTGGCCTGAGTATCTGTGCAGCAGGCCCCTCCCCCAGGAGGCAGGCTGAAAATCATGTTGCATTTCTATGCAGGAACAATGAGGCTGAAGAAAGAGAAATTAGGGAATGGATTCCATTTGCAATAGCACCAAAAATCATAAGATATCTCTGAATTAACTTAACCAGAAAGGTAAAAGATTTATGTTCTGGAAACTACAGAACACTATGAAAGACATTGAAGAAGACACAAAAAGATACAAAAACATTCCATGGTCATGGATCAGAAGAATAATCTCTGTTAAAATGTCTAGGCTACCCAGAGCAATCTACACTTTCAATGCTATCCTGATCAAAATACCAATGCCATTTTTCAAAGAGCTGGAACAAAGAATCTTACAATTTGTGTGACACCAGAAAAGACCCTGAATCACCAAGGAAATGTTGAACAAGAAAAACAAAGCTAGAGGCATCACATTGCCTGATTTCAAGCTATACTACAAAGCTGTGATGACCAAGACACCATGGTTCTGGCACAAAAACAGACACATAGACCAATGGAACAGAATAGAGACTCCAGAAATGGACCTTCAGCTCTATGGTCAACTAATCTTTGACAAAGCAGGAAAAAAAAAAAAACCCAGTGGAAAAAAGACAGGCTCTTCAATAAATGGTGTCAGGAATATTGGGCAGCTATATGCAAAAGAATGAAACTTGTCCACTCTCTCACACCATACACAAAGTTAAACTCCAAATTGATGAACGATCTCAATGTCAGACAGGAAACCATCAAAATCCTACAGAACATAGGCTGTACTTCTTTGACATCAGCCACAGCCACTTTTTTCATGACACATCTCCAAAAGCAAGAGAAACAAAAGAAAAAATGAACTTTTGGGACTTCATCAAGATAAAAAAATTCTGCACAGCCAAGGAAACATTAAGCACATTTCTAATATCATTTATTGCACTCATCACTGATTTTTAAACCTTTTTTCTCTGTGTTAAGGGTCTGCTGTTATTTTCTCAAGCCCAGTGAGTATCCTTATTATTGTTTTAAGTTCTCCATCAGGCATGTTACTTATATCTGTCCACTTAGATCTCCAGCTGTGGCCTTATCCTGTTCTTTCATTGAGATAAAACTCTCTGCCTTCACTTGTTGTTTTTGTATTTGTCTTTTTTGTTTATTTTTTCAAAAGATTTATTTATTTGTTTGAGTGAGAGAAAGTGTGAGGGGGGAAATGGAAGAGGAAGAAGGAGAGAAAGGCTGAGAAGCATACTCCCCACTGAGTGCCATGAAGCTTGATCCCAGGATCTTGAGATCATGACCTCAGCAGAAAATGAGTCAGAGTCTTAACCAACAGAGCCACCCAGGTACCCTCATCTTCACTTTTTGTCCAAGTCTCTGCCTTTCTTTCTGTGATAGAAAAAACATTTATGTCTCTTGCTCCTGAACGTAATGGCCTTATGAAGAAGTTCAAAGCTATGCAGGATAGGTGCTGAGATTCTTAATGTAGTTTCTGGGGAAGCAGCTTGGCGCTCCACCCTCACTGCTCTGTGAGGCTGCTGCCTCCCTGATGGCTTGCTGCCAAGCACACACTGAGTTCCAATTACACATTTACATTTTTTTCTTTTTCTAAAAGTGGAAATCTTTTCAGATTTCTTTGTGTTAGCATGAACAGTACTGAAGTAGGTGTTTTGTGAAAGCAAGCTGTCATAACAGAAACTTAAAAAATAAGGGATATCTGTATTCTGATGTGTGTTTTTTATATAAAATCTAGACAAGTGATTTCTAGATTTTAGTTAGAGTGAATCTATGTGGGGTAAAAAGCAAGTAAGAAGTACCTTTAAGATTGCCTTGGGGCCATGTAAGCACTCTTTCTTTGCGGTAAAAGAAGAAACAATTATGAAAGACAATTGTCCCCCACAAACTTGTTGAGGATTTGGGCCCTTAAGTGTTAGTTTTCTTTAATTATCACTTGAGCACATCCAAAGCATACTCCATTGGGATCCTTGTCTCATTTGCCATCCAGACAGCACGTTTGTAAATCAGCTCAAAACCATGTTTTGTTGTCTGTTTTACATTCTACGATTTCTGCCCAACATGTTGTTCAATGAATGTCTTGGTTCAAGTATCACAAGGAAAATCCTTTCATATTTGAAGTACTATTTTAATTTACATAAACATTTCTTATATATTTTATCATGATATATCACCATTATTATCACATATTCCAGAATATGGTAAAGGGTACGTTTACATAGTGCTCATCGTAAACCCAGAG
>NW_023251470.1:0-184 GCF_002007445.2 Ailuropoda melanoleuca
ACAGAAATTTACAATCTATAGAAACAAAGACTTCACAGGCAACATGACATCATTAAAATCGTATCTCTCAATAATCACTCTCAATATGAATGGCCTAAATGCTTCCATAAAATGCCACAGGGTTGCAGATTGGATAAAAAGACATGACCCATCCATATGCTGTCTACAAGAGACTCATTTTGAA
>NW_023251470.1:328-1292 GCF_002007445.2 Ailuropoda melanoleuca
TAGTTAGAGATACAGAAGGACACTATATTATTCTTAAAGGAAGTATCCAACAAGTGGATATGACAATTATAAATATCTATGCCCCCAACAGAGAGCAGCTAGATATACAAGCCAACTCTTAACCAGAATAAAGAGACATATAGATAATAATACGTTAATAGTAGAGGACCTCAACACTCCACTCTCAGCAATAGACAGATCACCTAAACAGAAAATCAACAAAGAAACAAGAGCTTTGAATGAGATACTGGACCAGATGGACCTCATAGATATATACAGAACACTACACCCTAGAACAACAGCATACTCATTCTTTTCGAATGCACATGGAACTTTCTCCAGAATAGACCATATACTGGATCACAAAACAGGACTCAACTGATACCTGAAGACTGAGATTATTCCCTGCATATTCTCAGACCACAGTGCTTTGAAAGTGGAACTCAATCACAAGGAAAAATTTGGAAGAAACTCAAACACTTGGAAACTAAGAACCATCGTGCTCAAGAATGATTGGGTAAACCAGGAAATTAAAAATCAGTTTAAACAATTTCTGGAGACCAATGAGAATGAAAACACATTGGTCCAAAACCTATGGGACACTACAAAGGTGGTCCTAAGGAGAAAATACATAGCCATCCAATCCTCACTCTAAAGAATAGAAAAATCTAAAATGCAGTTTTTATATTCTCATCTCATGAAGCTGGAGCTGGAACAGAACAGGCCTAACCTGCGCACGAGAAGGCAGGTGATCAAGATTAGAGCAGAGATAAATGAATTAGAAACCAGGAGCACAGTAGAGCAGATCAGCAGAACTAGAAGCTGGTTCTTTGAAAGAATAAATAAGTTGATAAGCTACTGGCCAGACTTATTCAAAAGAATAGAAAAAGGACCCAGATTAATAAAATTATGAATGAAAGGGGAGAGATCACAATCAACACCAATGAAATAGGAAGGATCATTA
>NW_023251470.1:1660-1916 GCF_002007445.2 Ailuropoda melanoleuca
CCGATTTCCCTAATGAATATGGACGCCAAAATTCTCAACAAGATCCTAGCTAATAGGATCCAACAGTACATTAAAAGGATAATCCATCAAGACCAAGTGGGATTCATCTCTGGGATGCAAGGGTGGTTCAACATTCACAAATCGATCAGTGTGATAGATCATATCAACAAGAAAAGACTTAAGAGCCATATGATCCTCTCAATTGATGCACAAAAAGCATTTGACAAAATACAGCATCCTTTCCTGATTAAAACCC
>NW_023251471.1:0-654 GCF_002007445.2 Ailuropoda melanoleuca
ACTAGAAAATTTAAAAAGTTATCTTTATGACCTCAAGAGAAGTATAGCTTAAATTATGACAGAAAGTTGAGGATGGGTATCCTAAAGGTAAATTTTGATAACATGATTCTTAAAATTAAATCCAGCATCTCTGAAAAAAAAATACTATAGACAGAATTAAAGAGAAAAATCACAGACTGGGAGGAGATACAACAACATAAATAATAGTGTAGAAGGTTAGTATCAACATTTAAAGACTTTGAACAATGGAAAAAAAAGCACACAATACAAGCATTTGTTCTTATAAAAGTTAAGCATTAATGTTCCATTAACATGAAAAACTGCTCATCCTCACTAGGAATCAGAAAAAAATGCAACAAATCAATGAACTATTTCAGATCCATCATATTAGCAAAGTTAAAAGATCCAATATTATAACTTTTAGTCAGGACATGCGAAGAAAAAAGTAATCCTACATATTACTTGTGGAAGGATCAGTAGGTAAAAGAAAATTTGGGGGGGCGCCTGGGTGGCACAGCAGTTAAGCATCTGCCTTAGGCTCAGGGCGTGATCCCGGCGTTATGGGATCGAGCCCTTTTTTTTTTTTTTTTTTTTTTTTTTTTTTTTTTTTTTTTTTTTTTTTTTTTTTTTTTTTTTTTTTTTTTTTTTTTTTTC
>NW_023251471.1:718-1385 GCF_002007445.2 Ailuropoda melanoleuca
GGGATCAATTTGGCAATCAATCCCCATTGCTGTGCATGCTAACTATTATCCAAAAATTCCATTTCTAGAAATCCAGCCTTGAGGTGGAGTGAGAAGAGAACAAATAAAGCAAATATGACCCTTGTTTTCATTGTTGGCTATTAAACACAGGGAAGTGAGGAATATATTCTCTCTACTATCGTGCATGGTTATATTTTTTCAGACTATAAGTAGTTTTGTAAGTTTAAATTCAATTAGCCAACATATAGTACACCATTAGTTTCAGATGTAGAGTTCAGTGATTCACCAGTTGCATATAACACCCAGTGTTCATCACATTACATGCCCTCCTTAATGCCCGTCACCTAATGACCCTGTCCTCCAACCACCTCCCACCTTCCACAACCCTGTTTGTTTCCTGGAGTTAATAGTCTCTCTTGGTTTTTCACACTCTCTGATGACTTCCCATTCAGTTTTCCCTCCCCTCCCCTATGATCCTCTCCGCTCTTTCTTGTATTCCACATATGAATGAAACCATATGATAATTGTCTTTCTCTGATTGACTTATTTCACTCAGCATAATCCCACCAGTTCCATCCAGCAATTGGACTACTAGATATTTACCCCAAAGATAGAGAATATAAGCAGTTTTTAAAATGAAAAAGCCATTACACTTCACAGTGTTCAG
>NW_023251472.1:0-882 GCF_002007445.2 Ailuropoda melanoleuca
TCTGTCAAATAAATAAAATCTTTTTAAAAAATAAAATAATCTTACTAGACCAGAGCTGCATTTGCTGGCTTCATAGAATTTTTTCATCTCTAAATATGAGACATTTGCCTGGTTGCAGGAAAAAACGCTGCAAAAAGACATTTAAAATATGGTGTTTTCAGGTAGAGAATATGAAATGTATTGCCATGGCAAGGTAAAAAAATAAATGCTTTCACCTTCATACTTACATAAGTCATACTATTTATTTAAAAATAACTTTGGGGCGCCTGGGTAGCTCAGTTGATTAAGCATCTGACTCTTTTTTTTTTTTTTTAGAGATTTTATTTATTTATTTGACAGAGATAGAGATAGCGAGCGAGAGGGAACACAAGCAGAGGGAGTGGGAGAGGAAGAAGCAGGCTCATAGTGGAGGAGCCTGATGTGGGGCTCGATCCCATAACGCCGGGATCACGCCCTGAGCTGAAGGCAGACGCTTAACCGCTGTGCCACCCAGGCGCCCCTAAGCATCTGACTCTTGATCTCAGCTCAGGTCTTGATCTCAGGGTTTTTTACAAACGTGTGGTGATCTCTTTAAGGTAAATTCTTGCACATGCAATTGCATCTGTTGTTTGCCAGTTGTCACTGAGGTTAACAAGTTCAAAAACAAGAATAACTAATATGTAAATAAATACGTGTTTTTGTATGTTTGTGCTTAAGAATTTGTTAATTTGAATTTTTCACAAGATCACTTGTTATCTTGGCAAACAAGATACATGCTATAAAAACTACCTCATTATCAGTTCAGATTCTGCCATAGGTATGTTTTCATGTCGCCTGACAACTACCAGTACCTGGATTATTAATCTTTCCTCAAATCATATTAAACTAAAATTATAAGAAACT
>NW_023251473.1:0-167 GCF_002007445.2 Ailuropoda melanoleuca
TATTTTGTCAAATGCTTTTTCTGCATCAATCGAGAGGATCATATGGTTCCTGAGACTTTTCTTGTTGATATAATGTATCACGCTGGTCGATTTGCGAATGTTGAACCACGCTTGCATCCCAGGTATGAATCCCACTTGGTCATGATGGATAATCCTTTTAATGTACT
>NW_023251473.1:383-582 GCF_002007445.2 Ailuropoda melanoleuca
CTCTTTGAATGTTTGGTAGAATTCCCCAGGAAAACCGTCCGGGCCTGGAGTTTTGTTATTTGGAAGGTTGTTTATCACTGACTCAATCCCTTCATAATTGATTGGCCTGTTTAAGAAATCAATTTCTTAGACACATGAAAAAATGTTCAAAATCATTAGCCATCAGGAAAATTCAAATCAAAACCACACTGAGATACCA
>NW_023251474.1:0-199 GCF_002007445.2 Ailuropoda melanoleuca
TGGTATCTCAGTGTGGTTTTGATTTGAATTTTCCTGATGGCTAATGATTTTGAACATTTTTTCATGTGTCTAAGAAATTGATTTCTTAAACAGGCCAATCAATTATGAAGGGATTGAGTCAGTGATAAACAACCTTCCAAATAACAAAACTCCAGGCCCGGACGGTTTTCCTGGGGAATTCTACCAAACATTCAAAGAG
>NW_023251474.1:719-885 GCF_002007445.2 Ailuropoda melanoleuca
AAGGATGCCCACTCTCGCCATTATTATTCAAAATAGTACTAGAAGTTCTTGCAACAACAATCAGACAACAAAAAGGGATAAAAGGTATCCAAATCGGCAAGGAAGAAGTCAAAATGTCTCTCTTTGCAGATGACATGATACTCTATATGGAAAACCCAAAAGAATC
>NW_023251474.1:1293-1591 GCF_002007445.2 Ailuropoda melanoleuca
GAACCAGAAAAGGCCCCGAATCTCCAAGGAACTGCTGAAAAGGAAAAACAAAGCTGGGGACATCACAATGCTGGATTTCAAGCTGTACCACAAAGCTCTGATCACAAAGACAGCATGGTACTGGCACAAAAACAGACACATACACCAATGGAATAGAGAACCCAGAAATGGACCCTCGGGTCTTTGGGCAACTAATCTTAGATAAAGCAGGAAAAAACATCTGGTGGAAAAAAGACAGTCTCTTCAATAAATGGTGCTGGGAAAATTGGACAGCTACATGCAAAAGAATGAAACTTGA
>NW_023251474.1:1673-1946 GCF_002007445.2 Ailuropoda melanoleuca
AAGACCTCGATGTGAGACAGGAATCCATCAAGATTCTAGAGGAGAACATAGGCAGCAACCTCTACGACATCAGCCAAAGCAACCTTTTTCATGACACATCTCCAAAGGCAAGAGAAACAAAAGGTGAATGAACTTATGGGACTTCATCAAGATAAAAAGCTTCTGCACAGCCAAGGATACAGTCAAAAAAACTAAAAGGCATCCCACAGAATGGGAGAATATATTTGCAAATGACACTACAGATAAAAGACTGGTATCCAAGATCTACAAAGA
>NW_023251475.1:0-528 GCF_002007445.2 Ailuropoda melanoleuca
AAGGGACGCAGGGAGAGTGCAGGGGGCTGTGAGGACCCATTAGCACTGAGCAATGACAGAAGTCCTGTCTCCCCACCAGCTCTCCAGTAACCCTGGTAGGGGAGGGAGCTAGGACACCTCATTGTAGCCTGCCAGGGGTCAAAGTTCAGTCTCCCCATTCAGCTTTTGTTGGGCAGTGGTGAGTCAGGGTTTGTTCTGTGGTGTTTGGCTAGTATAGACCTGTTACTGTCTAAATGTTTTTTTGTCTTGCTAGGCTGCCCTTTTCCTGGTACTTGTACTAGAGAGAACAGGATTTTGTTGGACAGAAATTCTCTTTTCTCCGTCCCTGTAACACAAAGGCCGTTCTTCATTTGCCTTACCCAAATCCTCAAAATCCTGTGCAGAATGTCTTCCATGGCGAGACACTGCCTTGCNGGAGACACTGCCTTGCTTAAACTGAGAAAGTGAGAGTGAAAAGCAAGGTTCTGTGTAGAGGTTGAGAAGCATCTTACTTTTTCATCAAGAGATATTTGCGTACAGTTAATTTTT
>NW_023251476.1:0-172 GCF_002007445.2 Ailuropoda melanoleuca
TCTAAGGGCTGGATCCTCCCCAGGCCCCTACACCCAATGTGGAATCGGGGTCCCCAATGAAAATGCTGCTGATCGCTGGATGTGTGTTCCTGGACGCCATGTTTATTACCAATGAGAAGGGCGCTGAGTCCTCGAAAATCCTGACCCTTTTCATTCATGCTCCCTTACTCAC
>NW_023251476.1:385-971 GCF_002007445.2 Ailuropoda melanoleuca
CCAGCAGTTTTGACAGGATTTCCCCAGGGAGCAAGCATTTCGTTGGAAGCGGAGTTTTGGCTGAATGGTCTTCTCAGTGCTGTGTTCTTCGTGTTTCACTCACGGTACCAAAGCACCTTGATTCCTTTACCACCTTCCACAAGGCCGTCGTGAAATCAAGGGCTTTCTCCTCACACTTTGTTTCTTGGTTCTAAGGGCTGGATCCTCCCCAGGCCCCTACAACCAATGTAGAATCNTAGAATCAGGGTCCCCAGTGAAAAGGCTGCTGTTCGCTGGAGGTATTTTCCTGGAGGCTCTGCTTTATTACCAATGAGAAGGGCGCTGAGTCCTCGAAAATCCTGAACCTTTTCATTCATGCTCCCTTACTCACGAGAGATGATGATCGTTGATATTTCCCTGGACTGTGTGGTGTCTCAGAGACCACTGTGGGGCACTCTCGTCAGGCTTCCGCGACCACTTTCCCTCATGTTTCCCTATTCACGAAGGGTGATGATAGTGCTAAGAACGGTCCCTGTACGGTGTTGATTCTGACGGACGTGTTTTGGGCCTTTCGTTCCATTGCCGCCAGCAGTTTTGAACAGGATTT
>NW_023251476.1:1270-1673 GCF_002007445.2 Ailuropoda melanoleuca
TTTCTCAGTGCTGTGTTCGTCGTGTTTCACTCACGGTACCAAAGCCCCTTGATTCCTGTTCCACCTTCCATACGTCCCTCGTGTCTTCAAAGGCTTTCCCTTCACAGTTTGTTTCTTGGTTCTAAGGGCTGGATCCTCCCCAGGCCCCTACAACCAATGTGGAATCGTGGTTCCCAGGGTAAAGGTTGCTGTTCACTGGAGGTGTTTTCCTGGATGCTCTGCTTTATTACCAATGAGAAGGGCGCTGAGTCCTCGAAAATCCTGAACCTTTTCATTCATGCTCCCTTACTCACGAGAGATGATGATCGTTGATATTTCCCTGGACTGTGTGGTGTCTCAGAGACCACTATGGGGCACTCTCGTCAGGCTTCCGCGACCACTTTCCCTCATGTTTCCCTATTCA
>NW_023251476.1:1872-2082 GCF_002007445.2 Ailuropoda melanoleuca
CACCTTGATTCCTGTTCCACCTTCAATAAGGCCGTCGTGATTTCAAGGGCTTTCCCTTCACACATTGTTTCTTGGTTCTAAGGGCTGGACACTCCACAGGCCCCTACACCCAATGTGGATTCGGTGTCCCAGTGAAAAGGATGCTGTTCGCTGTAGGTGTTTTCCTGGACGCTCTGCTTTATTACCAATGAGAAGGGCGCTGAGTCCTCG
>NW_023251477.1:0-2256 GCF_002007445.2 Ailuropoda melanoleuca
GGGAAGACCCTGACAGAGCTGGGGACACTGAGCTCCTAAGTTCTGATGAGACTCCTTTAACAGTAGAAGAGATTGCCCCATGCTCACTGGAAGACAGACAAAGGCGAAGGAAACTTCACAGATTGGGGGAGACCAAGACAGCGTGTCAACTAAATGCAATGTGGGATCCTGGATTGGAATCTGGTCCAGAAAAAGGGTCATTAATGGGACAATTGATAAAATTTGATAAGATTTGAATGAAGACTTTAGATTAGTTAATAGTATTATATGAGTATTAACTTCCTTTTTCTGATAACTGTGCCATGGTTATATAAGATGTTAACATTTGGGAGCGCTGGGTAGACGGTATGCAGGAATTCTTTGTGTTATTTTTGCAACTGTTTTATATGTCTTAAATGATCTCAAAATGAAAAGCTCAAAAATAAAAAAAGTAAGTTCAAAACATTAAAGTCAGTTCCACAAACATGCGCTGAAATAGCAACTGGAGATGGAAGATACACTGAGGGAATAGATGTGAAAAGTATCTCAGCTATTGTTTAGGCCCTCTGAAATCATACTGTGTTCAAAGCAAGCTGTGACCTCACTGTAAAAAGCAAAATGGAAATAAGAAACTATATAAAAAAAAATCACAACACAGCATGAAGAACAATGCAAAATGACCACTTACTCAATGCATCAATGTCAAGGAGTTTAGAAAAAAAACAATGACAGGAGACAAGTGAAGGGCTTTGACAGATCTGAGTGACTTCCTTCCTTCTATTAATTTCTGATACTTATAAATATGTACATCTCTATCGGTGAATATATTCTCTTTTTTCTAGGAAGTGTGCACGTGTCTATAAATTATAAATAGAAATTTCTATCTCTGTAAGTAGGAAAGAGTGGGTATAGGGAATTGTACATAAATTAGAAAATTCTGTGAAAAAACTGGAATTGTACGCCAAGAGAAAGAAACTGATCAACTCAGTGGTTACACAAGAACACAATGAAAAGAATATGTAATACTATGCCGTAAGATGATGATAAAGTATAGCAGCCAAAATTTGACCATTTAGTATATGCCAACCACTATTAATTAACAACTTTACATGTTAATTCACATAATCCTCACAACATAGGTGGATGGATGTACTGTTATTCCCCTTTTACAGATGATGGTAAAAAGTAAATGGCAAAAATGGGATTTCACTGTAAGCAGTTTGACCCAGAGGTAAAGCTGTTAACCACGCGATTGCACTGCTTTGAATGTGCAAGAAAGACTTGACTAAACAGATTAGTTTCCCCTTCTTCTGGGAGATGAAGTTTCTAATTTACAATACTATGTTGCCTTAATACAATCAGTATCCAGATATAGGACCTTCCTGTCACCAGGAGGGAATGGACGAGGACATGGGCAGCACGGTGAGGAGTTGAGGGTAGGGAAGGGGCAGTGAGAAGGCTCAGCCCTCAGGTCGTACGTAGAGCCCACACCTCACTGTCAATGAGGTTGGACGTAGTTCTCCAATGGCCAAGAGCTCTCAAGGGACCAGCGTGAACTACTCCCGCCATACAGACGTGCCTAGTGGCCAGGACGGTCTCCTGCATGTGGAATGATTAGAAAATGGTCTTTCAGCTAGAATTTGATTTGAACTGGTGACATCAGGCCTTGTCACAGGTACCCCTTGTTTCCAAATTGGCATCTGGGGGAAGAGTCAGTGGCAGACTGCAGACAGATTCTCCTACGTGTCAATTTAGATTTGAAATACATCCTCAATCGCTTCATGTATTCTGTTTTCAGAAAATATGGACACCGACAGTCAGGACTCACTGAGGTTAATTGAATAAGAAAAATAACATGATGAAAACATTTGACTAATATTTGTTCTGGGAGAATTTGCAAATGAATTTAGAGGAGGGTCAACTCAAAAGCCTACAGAAGCCAAGGAGGTAATGGATTATAATCAAGTAAAACAGGCAGAATTGTTCCTTTGGAAGAGGCTTTGTTTCCTCATTAAACACATATTCTATTCATTACTTCAACAGCGAAATATGCTCTCTCCAATTTTCCTTTTAAACACATAACACTTTTGGGCTGTCTTTTGCTTTCTTGGCTTTGACGGAGAGACATGGACAGAGAAATAGTTTTGTCCTGCAGGATATCTAACAATGTAAATGAGGACTGACAAGCCCAAATCACCAGAAGTGGGAGGGGTGGCGGAAGCTAGGGAGTGCATGTCAACTGCGGGGCACCATGCTCTGTGTGCCTACAACTGGTTT
>NW_023251478.1:0-198 GCF_002007445.2 Ailuropoda melanoleuca
CGACGGCCTTATGGAAGGCGGAACAGGAATCAAGGTGCTTTGGTACAGTGAGTGAAACACGACGAACACAGAACTGAGAAAGACATTACGGCCAAAACCCGCTTCCAACGAAATGCTTGCTCGCTGGGGAAATCCTGTCAAAACTGCTGGCGGCAATGGAACGAAAAGGCCCAAAACACGTCCGTCAGAAACAACACC
>NW_023251478.1:351-564 GCF_002007445.2 Ailuropoda melanoleuca
TCTCGTGAGTAAGGGAGCATGAATGAAAAGGTTCAGGATTTTCGAGCACTCAGCGCCTTTCTCATTGGTAATAATGCAGAGCGTCCAGGAAAACACCTCCAGCGAACAGCAGCCTATTCACTGGGCACCCCAATTCCACATAGTGTGTAGGGCCCTGGGGAGGATCCAGCCCTTAGAACCAAGAAACAAAGTGTGAGGGGAAAGCCCTTGAAG
>NW_023251479.1:0-585 GCF_002007445.2 Ailuropoda melanoleuca
TTATTTATTTTACAACTGGAAGTTTGTACCCACTAATCCCCTTCACCTATTTTGCTCCACCTACCAACCCCCTCCACTCTGGCAACTACCAGTTTTTTTTCTTTGTATTTATGTCTGTTTCTGGGTTTTGTGTGTGTGTGTGTGTGTGTGTGTGTGTTCATTTGTTTTGTTTTGTAGATTCTACATATAAGTGAAATCATGTGGTGTTTGTCTTTCTCAAACATTTCATGTAGCATGATACCTTCTGGGTCCATTCATGTTATTCCAAATAACATAGATATTTACCCCTTTTTGGACTGATCCCTTTAAAATTACGTAATGCCTTCTTTGTCTTTTATTGCAATCTTTGTTTTAAACTTCATTTCTGATACAAGTATTGTGACACAAGCATTTTTTGTTTTGTTTTGTTTTAGTTCAGCTTGTATCCTTTGCCTTCAGCCTCTGTGTGCTTTTAGGTCTGAAGTGAGNGTGCTTTTAGGTCTGAAGTGAGAGTCTCTTATAGGCAGCATAAGACGGGTTTTGTTTTTCTATCCATTCAACCACCCTATGTTTTTTGATTGAAGCATTTAGTTGATTTACATTTAA
>NW_023251480.1:0-3933 GCF_002007445.2 Ailuropoda melanoleuca
AATACATAAAACAAAATAATACACATTTAACAAAATATGTATAAGCTCTATAGGAGGAAAACTATAAAACTCTGATGAAAGATAACAGATAACTAAATAAATGGAGAGAGAGTCCACATTTATAGATAGAAAGATTCAATATTGTCAAGGTAACAGTTCTTCCTTGCTTGATTTACAGATTCAGTGCAACTTCAATAAAAATCTCAGCTAGTCATTTGGTGGATATTGACAAAGTGATTCTCAAGTTTATATGGAGAGGCAAAAGACCTAGAACGGACAATTCGATATCAAAGAGGAACTAAGTCAGAAGACTGACACTACCTGACTTTAAGACCTAGTGTAATGTTACAGTAATCAAGACAGTGTGGAATTGACAAACCAATAGACAAATAGGTCAATGGAACAAAACAGAGAGCCCTGAAATACACCAACATCACTATGGGCCACTGATATCTGATAAGGGAGCAAAGGTAATACAATAGAACAGGGATAATCTTTCCAACAATAGGTGTTGGAACAAGTGGACATCCACATGCCAAAAAAAGAAAAAAGGAAAGAGAGAGAGAGAGAAATTACTTAGACACAGAGCTTACTATATTGACAAAAATTAACTCTAAATGGATCAGACACCTAAATGTAACACATAAAACTGTAAACTCTTAAAATTCAACAATAAGAAAACAAACAACCATTTCTAAAAATATTCAAAATGCCTGAACAGGCATCCCATCAAAGAAGATATGCAGCTGTCAGCAACCATATGGAAAGATGTGGGATATCATATGTCATTAGGGAACTGCAAATTAAAATAGCAATGCTGTACCATTACACATTTTCTTGAATGGCCAAAATCTAAAACACTTGACAACACCATGTGATAGCAAGGCATTGAGCAAGAGAACCTTGCATTCATTCCAAGTGGGAATGCAAAATCGTACAGCCACTTCGGAAGACAATTTGTCAGTTTCTTATAAAATTAAACATACTTTTACCACACAATCCAGCAATTGCACTCCTTGATTATTTACCCAAAAGAATTATAAACCTTTATGTCCAAATGCCCGCGCACGGATGTTTATTGCTGCTTTATTCAACAACTGCCAAAAGTTGGAAGCAATAAGATGTCCTTCAGTAGGTGAGCGGAAAAATGAACTGTAGTACATTTAGAGAATACTTTTCAGCACCTCAAAAGAAATGAGCTATCAAGCCATCAAAAGACAGGAAGGAAACCTAAATGCAGATTATTAAGTAAACGAAACCCATATGAAAAGGCTACACACTGGATGATTTCAACTGTCTGACATTCTAAAAGGGCAAAACTATGGAGATAGTACAAATGATTAGGGGTTGCCAGGGACTGCAGGGGAAGGAAGAATGAACAGGCAGAACAGAGAGGATTTTTAAGGCAGTAAAGTCATTCTGCACAATATTAGAACGGTGGATACATGTCATTGTATGTTTGCCAAAAGCTGTAGAATATACAACATGAGTGAATCTTAATGTAAACTATGGGCTTTTGGGTGATTATGACATGTCAGTATAGGTTCATCAGCTGTAACAAATGTTGCATTCTGGTAGGGATGTTGATGGTCCGGGAGGCTGTGCATGTGGGGGACAGTGACTATACAGTAAATATTTATACTTTCTGCTCAATATGGCTATGAACCTAAAACTTCCCCCAAAAATAAAATTTTAAATAAAAAACCAAATATAAGAGTATATGCAAATGGCCTTTAAAGAACTCCAAACATAATAAAAACAAATTACAGGTACATTGAGGTATTATTTCTTACCTCTCAAATTGCTAGAATTCAAAATCTGAACGCCATGCTCAGTGAGGCTGTGGGACACTCTCAAACGCTGCACAGTGGAATGCAAAATGCCGCAACTCCCAGGGAGGGGAGTCTGGCCAAACGCCAAACAATGACATATACATTTGACCTGTGACCCTGCAAAATCTCCACTGTGAATCTGATGACACAGCTACAGGAATATGAAATTATGTTAAGTACAGCCCAGTGAGAATGGTGAACAGCTTACACTGTATCCATATAACACCACCTTATGTAGTCCTTAAACTAACAAAACCAGAAAAGGTTGTTATGAAACTAATTGATTTATAAGATACATCGTTAAGTTTAAAAAACAAGATGTAAGAGTACATAGTGTGATTGCTTTATTTTTTGCAAAAAGAAATACATAAAGAAAAATCAGAAACTAATGAAAATGTTTACCTAAGTATACATTTGGGGAACAGTGATACCAATGGAAATTTCTTTCAGAACACATTTTTATATGGCTTGTCTTCTGAATCGCATAAATGTTTTAAATATTCAAAAAATTACATTTGATGAATGAGGATGAAAAAAAATCAAACCCTTTAATTGGCTATGAGTAACAAGGGGACTTAATTATAAGTCAAGTTATTACATAACCACACTGAGAAAACAATACATCTAAGTAACTTTTGTGCACAAAACTCTGTACATCCTTAGGGGAATGTAGTCTAAAGATAAGAATGATACCACCAAATCTCATAGCTTTTTTACGATTAATAACATTGGAGTTGTACTGGTATAATATGTTAATATACTGATGTTATTGGAAACCAGAGTTTCAACTGCGGAAGCAGAGAGAAATATATATGTAATGCAGAAGGTAATGAAAAAATTATGGTGGCAGATTTGAACTGGAGGTTTCAGTATGAACACATACAATCCCATGATTCAAAATTTTATAGTGATTTTAAAGGTTTATGGCATTTGCTTCTTTGGTTGTTTGTTTTGAAACTTAGGGATATATCACCTTCAACCTCCTACCCCATCCCAGTCCTGTTTACCAAAACGCCTGGAATCATTTACACTTTAGCAGCAACCTAGAACCCAGATGATGTTTTCTTTCTTTCTTTTTATTTTTTTAAATTTTGTTTGAGAGAGAGAGAAAAAGCACACAAGCAGGGGAGAGGACAAAAGGGAGAGGGAGAAGCAGATTCCATGCTAAGCAGGGAGCCCAACACGGGGTTCGATTCCAGGATTCCAGATCAAGACATGAGCCGAAGGCAGACGCTTAACCGACGGAGCCACCAGGGGCCCCCCAGATTATATTTTCTAAACAGGATTCTCCACTAAAAGAAATCAGTTTCTTTGGAGAAATGGCTGATTCTTCCAGGGATAGGGAAAGTACAGGGTAAGACTCAGACACTATGCGTCAGAAATTAAGAAAGCGTTCAAATCCAGATGAGGTAGTATCAACAGGATACAGGCGCTAGCTGGAAGGGCTCCCGTTAGACAGCTTACGGACAATTTGGCATCCCAATAATGATCACACTATTAACAGTACTGCATTAAAAACATTTGGAAAACAACAACCACAGCAACAGATCACAAAGAGACAAGAGATAGGGAGCAAAAGGGGAAAGAAGGAGTAAGATTTTCTATTAGAGTAATGCCAGATACATCCAGACTGAATGATAGAATATTACCATATCACATATTTCCGATGTAATAAGTGATTCAGGCAAGGATTATCAAAAGATGATTATACGATTGGGTGAAGTTTATTAGGAAATAAGATATTCATGCAATCTTAAGTTATCATTACTCAAATAACTTATTATTTATAAAGAGAAAATTATACACCTATCAAAGAGATAGCTGACAGTCAGTAGCTTAACAAAATGGTCAGACTCCATATTATCACAGGGGCAAATTGACGTGTTTCTTTTAATGTGATTTTGCTCTTGATGTACAACCCAGCTCTGTAATGTTCCCAACAAAAATCTTCAACCTGAGCTTACTCATAAGCATTACATCAAAATAATCTGGGAGCTGTGATATATTCTATAAGATAATTGCCCCAGAGTCTTCAGAACTCTTCTGAAAATCAGAAAAGGTGGGCACAATGTTCTAGATCAGAAAGGAATTGGCATACATT
>NW_023251481.1:0-564 GCF_002007445.2 Ailuropoda melanoleuca
AGATTACATCATGGATGTGAAGTACACAGTGTGTGGCAAAAACTAGGTCTGAGTTCAGGTCACCTGACTGCGAGTTGACTGTCCTTTTTTTTTTTTTTTAAGTGTTTTTTACTGAAATTCCAGTTAATTAACATACAGTGTAATATTAATTTCAGTTAACAGTACAGTGATTCAACACGTCCACACGGTACCAGGTGATCAACACAAGTGCATTCTTTGATCCCCGTCATCTAACCAGTCCCCCACCCCCTCCCCTCTGGTAACCATCCATTTGTTCTCTATAGTTAAGAGTCTGTTGCTAAGTGAAATAAGTCAAGCAGAGAAAGAAAATTATCATATGGTTTTTCTCATCTATGGAACATAAGAACTAGGAAGATCAGTAGGAGAAGAAAGGGATGTAGGAAGGGGGGGTATTCAAAATGGGGAATGAAGCATGAGAGACTATGGACTCTGAGAAACAAACTGAGGGCCTNCTTCAGAGGAGAGGGGGGTAGGGGAATGGGATAGACTGGTGATGGGTAGTAAGGAGGGCACGTATTGCATGGTACACTGGGTGTTATACGC
>NW_023251482.1:0-2149 GCF_002007445.2 Ailuropoda melanoleuca
ACCCCCTCCCTTTCTCTCCAAAAAAAGAGAAAAAAGTAGTTACTTCAGGATTAATTAAAGAAATGAATATCAAAACAGTGGTAGGTATCTGCTAACCTTTAACTTTTCCTAACAGTTGTGTGATTACTCAATTGTAGCAATTTTAAAAACAATAAGCTAGATAAACAAAATAGAGCATAGAAAAGCAATAAAGAAAATCAATGAAACCAAGGGTTGGGTTTTTTGGGGGGAAAAAAATGGACAGACCTTTGGCTAGATTGAAACTCAAATAACCAAAGTCAGAAAAGAAAAAGAGGACGTTACCACAGGTTTATAGAAATAAAAAAGATTATTAAGCATACAATGAACTACTGTATACAAATTGGATAACCTAGATGGAAATGGCAAATTCTAGAAACGTATTATCTACCAACACTGTATCATGAAGAAATAATAAATCTAAATAGACCTGTAACTAGTAAGAAGTTTGAATCAGTAATCAAAAACCTCCCAACAAAGAAAAGCCCAGAACCAGATGGCTTCACACGTGAGTTCTACCAAACGTTAAAAAAAAAAAAAAATTAACATCAATCTTCTTAAAACTCTTCTAAAAAACTGAAGAAGAGATAGCACTTTCAAATTCATTTTACAAGGCCAGCATTTCCCTATTACGAAGACCAGACAAACACATTACAGGAAAAGGAAACAACAGGCCAATATCCCTGGTGAGTATTGATTAAAAAATCTTTAAGAAAATACTAGCAAACCAAATTGAACAACATGTTAAATGCATTATATAATGTAACGAAGTGGGATTTATTCCTGGAACAATGCAAAGATGGTTCTACACACGTAAATAAATCGATGTACTATACCACATTAACAGAATAAGGACAAAAGCCACATGATGAACTCAATTAAGAAAAAAAAGAACATTTGACAAAATTCAACACCCTTTCATGATAAAAGCTACTTAAATTGGGCATAGAAGGCCATAGATGAAAAACTCACAGCCAACATCCTACTGATTGGTGGAACACTGAAAAACTTTCCTCTGGGAGCAGGAAAAAGAAAAAGATGCCCACTTGTCACCATTTCTGTTCAACACAGTACTAGAAGATCTAGTCAGAGCAATTAGGCAAGAAAAAAGAAATAAAAGACATCCACGTTGGAAAGGAAGTAGTGAACTTATCTCTGTTCGTGGACAACTGGACTTCTATAACTCATATAACTTTATATAACTTTAGTTAGGGTTAGGTTAGTAAAAAACTAATGATTCCACAGATACACACACACACACACACACACATCTGTTAAAAGTAATAAATGAATTTAATGAAGTTAGCAGGATACAACGTCAACATACAAAAATGTGTTGAATTTCCGTACATTAACAATGAACAATCCACATAGAAAATTAAAGAAACCATTCCATTTACAGTAGCATCAAAAAGGATAAAATACTTAAGGAGGTTAAGTTCATGTGCTTTTCTACCCCCACCACTGAGCTATAGCCAGCATCTAACTTTCGGTCTTTAATACTATTGTGAACTGAAGGGGTACAGTGTCCCTTGAGGACAGCTCCTTCCAAGCCATAGAGAAAGAAGCCAAAAGTCTATGTGGATCTGGATTATACTGTTTTTGCCAAAAATCTACTCCTCACAATAAATTTGGATTTGTAAAAAAGTGTTTCTCACCATTTCTAAACTTAAAGTTTTGTTCCTTCCACACTAATTCACTCATTCGTCTCTAGAAGTTGACACCCCGATGACTCTACCAGTAATCATGAAACGCTTATAAAATGTACATAAATTTCCGGTGATGCCAAAAAACCCCACAAAAAAAACAAAAAAACAACGAACTCAAAATGAAAGGACTAACAGTATTGTTGTCCATTTTAAAGTGTACGTTAGGGGCGCCTGGGTGGCTCAGTGGACATCTGCCTTTGACTCACGTGGTGATCTCAGGGTCCCTGGGGTGGAGCGCCCTGTTGGGCTCCCCGATGCTCAGTGGAGTGTCTGCTTCTCCCGCTCCCGCTGCCTGCTGCGCCNCTGGTGATCTCAGGGTCCCTGGGGTGGAGCGCCCTGTTGGGCTCCCCGATGCTCAGTGGAGTGTCTGCTTCTCCCGCTCCCGCTGCCTGCTGCGCCCCCTGCTGGTGCTTTCTCACTTG
>NW_023251483.1:0-1576 GCF_002007445.2 Ailuropoda melanoleuca
GGATTGCATTAAATGTATAGATTGTTTTGGGTAGTATAGATATTTTAAAATATTTGTTTTTCCCATCCTGAGCATGGTCTGTTCTGGTCCATACTGATCTAAATGGTTTCAACAGTCTTTCAGAGACAACAGGTTTGGGGTCTTCTCTGTCATCCTTTCTGTCTCCTTTCCCTGTTATGAAGGGAGAATTCCCTTATAAAGGATGCTCTTAGTGTCATTTGTGTGTTCTCCAGCAATTTCTAACTTATTGATTGAGCTGTATACCCTTTGAATAATTCCTGTTGTTAATTTAGCATAAAATAACACACAAATAAAATATAGCTTTTCTTTGTCTACAGTTTTTTCACAGATGCACCAATAGACTGGCAGTGGAAATTAGCATCAAGAAATCCAAAATCTTGGATTTTGACTTGCAAAATGTTATGATGATGTGGTATTCCCACACTGATGTCTAATGTCATAGATACATACAATTCCCTTGATTTAGAAAATTACTTGTATCTGCATCTTTAGAATTTACCTATTAATTAATTGACTTTTAAAATTTATTTAGCTCATACTCTGTGTCTGGCACTGGGCTAAGACAGAATAACTTCTTTTAGATATCTAAGCAGAAGGAAAATAGTCCCAATAGGTTGCAAAAAGGTGATTCCTTAAGTATTTGACTAATTATTTTAGTTGGCTGAAATGAGTTTGAATGGAGCATAAGGAACATAATAGGAGAGGGAACAAACTTCTGGTTGCTTAGCTGAAACCATAGAAAATGGGGAAAATGAGCACATACCAACTTGTATCTAGTAATTTGATCCTGAGTGCACTTTGTGCCAGCCTTTTTGATCTTCATTTGGTCTGCAGTAGTGAATTTGTACATTGTATCCAAAGTGAACATAATTGTATGGAAAATTAATTACTCTTTCATTGGCTCCAAAAAGAGTCAATCTAAGACATACCAATATTTCATGTCACTGTGAAAAAACAATTTTTTTCAAAAGTTTATATTAAAATAAGTAGGTTTTGGGGTACCTGGGTTACCCAGTTGGTTAAACATCCAACTCTTGATTTCAGTTCAGGTCACGATCTCAGTGTCATAAAATTGAGCCCTGCATTGGGCTCCATGCTGTGTGTGGAGCCAGCTTGGGATTCTCTTTCTCTCTCCTTCTGCCCCTCCCCCAGAATAAAAAAATAAAAAATAATATAAGTAGGTTGTATTAAATAGTATTATAGTAAATTTATCCTGGATAAATATGAAAATTTTCAATTATAAGTGAGGATTCACAGTGAATATTAATAGTAAAAATAAAAAATCTAAATTGACAATAAAAACTACACACAGCAAAACTACAAAATTTGAATGCAGAAATTCTGATCTGATAGACTTACGACTGCAAAAGCACACTCAAAAAGGCAAAAGCTATAAAACGTACAAGTAGGTATGAAAAACAAATTGATTAATCAAAGAAAAAATTCATCCAAAATGGTTGTAGAAAATAATTGATACCTGATGAATATTTTCAAACAAAACTCTAATGCAGATATAATTCTTAAATATTTACATTCATAAAGAAATATCCAAACA
>NW_023251483.1:1644-1883 GCF_002007445.2 Ailuropoda melanoleuca
AAAAAAAGGGGGCAGGCAAAGCATCTTATGCATGTGCATAATATATCTAAAACAAGTTACATTTTTTAGAGAATAGTGATAGTTTCTAACATTTTTATTATCAATATTCGTTCAGTCTTCTCAGTTTGTTCAAAGCCATAGCTATTAAGATAAATACTATTAAACCTTAAAGTGTTGAAACCAATTTACAAATGTTATGATAGTTATATCAAAGTGTACTGCTAAAGAGATCTTGCTGA
>NW_023251484.1:0-1164 GCF_002007445.2 Ailuropoda melanoleuca
AGAAGACAAAAGTGAGTGACTCAGTATTAGGTTTAAAAAAGAAGACTATGGACTATGAGAAACAAACTGAATACTTCAGAGGGGACGGGGGTGGGGGAATGGGATAGACCGGTGATGGATAGTAAGGAGGGCACGTATTGCATGGTGCACTGGGTGTTATACGCAACTAATGAAGCATCGAACTTTACAGTGGAATCCGGGGATGTATTGTATGGTGACTAACATAATATAATAAAAAATCATTAAAAAAAAGAAACATATAATAGTAAATTGTGTACACGATGAAAGACATACCCAATTAGTATCCATGAGCAGAGAGTTTATGAACACTTTCTTTGTGATGACCATACTTAACTGGGAATTTGCTACATAGAATATGAAAGGCATTTAAAGAATAAGTTCTGGAGATCTAATGTACATCATTATGATTATAGTAATAAACTTTAAAGTCACTGAGAGACTAGATTTTAATTGTTCTCACTACAAAAAGGAAATGATAATTATGTGATGTGATGGAGGGGTTAGCTAATGTTATATAATCATATTACAATATATAAACTAATCAATTCAACATGTACCCCTTAAACTTACACAAGTTGATGTCAATTATATCTCAATAAAAAAATAAAGTGAATTCAAAAGTCAAAAAAAAAAGTCTTCAAGGGAATAGGCAGACTAACTTCTTGCATGCAACTGTTTATATTTGAATGTGGCAAAAAAATGTATTTTAAACACATTCTTTGCTCTCTGCATGGAGGACGAGGTACAGAGGAGGAGGTGTGAGCATAACACTGGTGAAAGCTTGTCGTGGTCACAGCATGGTGACCTAAGTGGAAAAGTGATTTAGCCTGAGTTACTCCCAATAACTAAAAGGTGGAAACAACACAAGCATCCAGGTACAGATGAAGTGATAAACAAAATGTGGTCTAGCCATGCAGTGCAATATTACTCAGCCTTGCTAGGGACTGTAGCCGTGTGTCCCCGCAGAATTCATATGTTGAGACCCTAACCCTCAATGTGGTATATTAGGAGGTGGGGCCTTCNCGGGGCCTTCAGGAGGTGATTAGATCTAGATGAGGTCATGAGGATGGAGCTCCCATGATCAGATTAGTGTCCTTATGAGAAGGAAAAAGAGACTGGAGCTCATTCTCTCAGTCATGTGAG
>NW_023251485.1:0-1473 GCF_002007445.2 Ailuropoda melanoleuca
TTCAGCTTTTAGTTTATCCAAGACCCAGGCATACTTGAAGGAGCCCTTTCCCATCTCAGCAGCCTCCTTCTTGAATTTCTCAATAATTCTTTTGTCGATCCCACCACATTTGTAGATCAGATGACCAGTAGTGGTAGACTTGCCCGAATCTACGTGTCCAATGACGACGATGTTGATGTGAGTCTTTTCCTTTCCCATTTTGGTTTAGGTTAAGCGGTGGTTTTCACGACACCTGTGTTCTGGCGGCAAACCCGTTGCGAAAAAGCTCGTATGGAGATCTTAATGAAACATTCTTGAAATCCCATTAAATGTAGGCAAAAGAGATTGTTTACTTGGGAGATTCTGTTAAGAAAGAAGATGCACATAAACTTGTACACTCATTGGTTGGTTTTTTTTTTTTAATAGCTGTCAGTGTCGAGACAGTGAAATACATCACATTTAATATGTGTTCCAATCTAAGGGATTTAAAAATAGCCTATAATTTTAGGGGCATCTTGGTGGCTCAGCTGGTTAAGTGGCTGCCTTCAGCTCAGGTCATGATCTCAGGGTCCTGGGGATCCAGCCTGTGTTGGGCTCTCTGCTCAGCGGGGAGTCTGCTTCTGCTTCCTTGCCCCTGCTTGTGTTCTCTCTCTCTCAAATAAATAAATAAAATCTTAAATAAAATTAAATTAAAATAGCCGATAATTTAAAAACTTAGCCTATATAATAGCACATTCTGTTTGAAGTACCTCAGCCAGATTCCCAAGAGAGTTAGGTGAAGATTAAACTTTAAACTTTAGTTATTCTGATGAGGGGAAAAAAAAAGTCCTTTCCATATGGCCAGAGTTTAAACTGGATGGATAGGAATAAAACTGGAACAGCCACTATGGGAAACAGTACATAGATTCCTCAAAAAATTAAAAATAGATCTGCCTTATGATCCAGCAATTCCACTTCTGGGTCTGTATCCAAAGGAAATGAAAACAGGATATTGAAGAGATATGTGCACCCCTGTGTTTATTGCACCATTATTCACAATGGCCACAATAAGGAAACAACCTAAGTGTCTGTCAACAGATAAATGAATAAAGATGTGGTGTATATATACAATGGAATATTATTCAGCCATGAAAGGAGGAAATCCTGCCTTTCTCAACAACATGGATGGACCTAGAGGGCATTATGCTAAGTGAGATAAGCCAGACAGAGAAAGATAAATATTGTATGATCTCACTTACATGTGGAATCTAAAAAAGCTGAACTCATGAAAACAAAGAGTAGAATGGTGGTTTCCAAGGGCTGGGGTGGGGGAATGGGGAGATGCTATTTAAGGGTACAAACTTGCAACTAGTGCATAAATAAGTCCTGGAAATCTAATGAACTGCGTAGTGATTATAGTCAGCAATACTATATTATAAACTTCACAGCTGCTAAGACACTATATCCTAGTTCTCACCACAAAAAAGAAACGATAATTATGTGACATGATAGAGG
>NW_023251486.1:0-606 GCF_002007445.2 Ailuropoda melanoleuca
ACATTGGCAGTAGCTAAAACCCATGGATTTGCCCAAAGAATAAAATTTTAGGACATACCCACATTTAAGGGTTAAAGTTATTAGATAAGTTATTAGATAAGTAGCAGAACTAAAAATTATGGACTCGAAGAAGAAAAAAGGATAATTCTAAGAAGTGATCAAAAGTGCCATAACCTATTTCACTGACAAAATACAAAGAAGCCTGAGCAAAATAAATATGCTTAGAAAAATGGTTGTCTTAAAAGAGAGTGGGAGAAGCAGAGGGATTCCAGCAGACATCAAAAGGTTTTCTTTAATTCAACACATGTTAACACTGCTATGTTCAAGATGTTCTGCAAACCACTGCAGATTCAGAAACAATGCACAAGGTAGATAAATCTTTCCTTGTAAAAGAGAAAGTCAACATAAATAGTCAANAATAAATAGTCAAATACTTTTAAGAATATGAATTGTGAAAGAAACATACAAGTTTTGTGACTGAGAACAACAGAGCACCTACATTTTAAGAAAGAATACTTCAAATGCAATTTGAAGAATAGGGAGGACCTAGCTATGAGAAGAAAAACATCATATGCAACAGCCTTCTATGGGATTTATTGAATTCCA
>NW_023251487.1:0-303 GCF_002007445.2 Ailuropoda melanoleuca
AGGCAGAATTCCCTTTTCCTTGGAGAACCTCTGACTTTTTTCCTTAGGGCCTTCAACTGATTAGATGAGACCCACCAGCACTGCAGAGGATAATCTGCTTTACTCAGTGCATGCTGGTTTAAATGTTAATCTCATCTAAAAAATACCTTCACAGTGACATTTAGACTTGGTGGTGTTTGACCAAGTATCTGGGCACCCTGGCCTAGATCCATAAAAGTAGCCATCACATCCTATGGCACACATGGCCCCTGGGGCTCTACCTCTGTGAGTAAGGGTCTCATCTCCAGAAAAACCATGTCATGA
>NW_023251487.1:671-3412 GCF_002007445.2 Ailuropoda melanoleuca
CTTATCTCCAGAAAAACCATGTCATAAGCCCCAAAGCTAGCCCAACAGGTTCCTCCAAGGCTCTGACTAGCCATCAGCCTCACTTTCCTTACCCCTAAAATGAAGATGCGATATTCACAGAGCTTTGTCCTGTTAGCAAAGGATTATGAGGGTAAAGTCACTGTCTTAACTGTTAAATTCTATGCCTCTGGGAGGTTGCCATCATGCATTTTGAATTAAAACTCAAGGAAAGTTGGTAAACTAGATTTTATGCTTACTACTTAACATGAGTAATTTCTAAGCAAGACTTCGAGAAACCCAAGCCTCCTGCTGATTTCAAATGCTTCCAAGAACTCCTCACAGCAACATGACAGTGTGCACCCTTCAAATTGAGAAATGAAATCTTTGTTAACCCTCCCTAATAGGAGGAGGCATGGGTTGCTGAACTGTGTGTGGGGTCAGGGTGCCCCAGCCCCAGGTGACAAAGGGGGTACAAACTTCAATGAGAGTTACAGGCTGAGCCTGGGATGTTTGTGACCAAAAGAACAAGAGACCTTCATTTTCCCCAGGCTTTCTCTAGTCTTTGTGTAGTGAAATGTCAGGGTTGTGTATACTGGTTGTATTTTGCCAAAACTATCAGAGGCCTTAATGAGTCTCACACACTGTGCATAGCTCTCTCACTGCACAGTCAGCTCTCGCTTCATAGNTTCACTGCACAGTCAGCTCTTGCTTCATAGCAGGGTTCTTTTTTTTTTTTTTAATTTTATTTTATTATATTGTGTTAATCACCATACAGTACATCCCCAGATTCCGATGTAAAGTTTGATGCTTCATTAGTCATAGCAGGGTTCTTACCCTGTACTTTTTTTTTTTTAAATTAGAATTGATCAAAATTGCAACATTTTCCCCATCCCTTCCTTCCATCCTTGCAATTTCAGTAGAACATAACGTAGGCAGAATTCCGATATTTATGTCTCCAATCTTGCCATTGTCGGTATCAGTCTGCTAAGTGCTCAGGATCATTTCTGAAGGGTTGGATCAGGCTCATTCTCCAAGCACAGAAGCCCCAGCCAGACAGTTGTCAAGGCAACAGAAAATGCACACTGTGAACTACCAAGGAAAGGCCCTTTCTGGCTGCTTACAGTCTGTACAATATTCAAGTGCAAACTTAATTTTCAAGCTTGGCAAAAAGATCTCTTTTGTGGCTAATTATAAAATGTACCCAACGTTATTAGACTGGGTGATAGATGATTGCCTGCTAAATGTGACGTGAAAAATTAAGGCAGTTTTCAAAGCAGAGGGACCTAAATTAAGTGTGCCTAAAGGATCAATTGCTTATTTTTGTCATTCTGCATAACCCGAATGGAACAGCTCTGTGTGTGCGTGTGTCTGTGTGTGCGTACGTGTGTGCGCGTGTGTGTGCTCAAACGCACGTGCATGTGTGTGTGTCTGTGTGTGTGTAGGAGCTTCCAAACATATTTATTTGAGTCACATCATACTTTTTCCTTCCAAATGTATTCAAATGAAGGTAGGAGGTACCCCACACGTATTTAGATTTTTGGGGGGAGGAAGACTTTAAATTAAATCCCTGTTGATCAGCATTAAGAATTTTAAATTACTCCCAGCAGGTGAGATTATAAAATCAGAATTTGCATGCTAATTTCAGATGGTTAAGTGATATTATATCTTCTCCTTTTTTTTTTCCTGCTATAATTCTCTTCCCACATTCTCGCTTATCAACAAACTCCAAATCAACACTAACATGTTAATTTGATAAAAGCTGTGGTGGCTCGGGATCTAAGGAGTCAGGGCAAAAACCCTAATGTACTAACCCACTGTCTCAGTTACCAGACTGTCTTTACATCTGACTTCATAGGAACAGCTGATCCAAAGCCTGGTGGCCAGACTGAGAGTGAATGAGAATTCAGTGAATTAGGCTGTGGAGTGAGCTGATGTGCACATTCTTTTCTTTCTTGAATGAGCCCCGACTCCTGGTAAACGGACCAGATCTGCACTGAGGGTGACATGATCAGGTAACTTTCCTCAGGCTCTCACCCTGGGGAAAGACAAACGGAACTTCCAGCCTTTAGAAAAAGAAACGAGATTTACCTGAGGGAGAGGTAAGATCTTTTCACTCTGGTAGACTCCACCGATTGACTCTGGAAAACTATCGTATTTATTGTCCTCGCACAGATATAGAAGGCTGTTGAAGCTGATCTCCTAGAAGGTGAAAATGTCACGGAAACTGGTTCTGCACGAGCCTGTAATGTACAGCATCGTTACCCATACGTGTGATGGCCACAGGTCTCTCTTTAGCCTGAAATGCTCCTGGGACTGCATTTTATCCACCGGTGCATCTCACAGGCAGAGGAGTGGGAAAGATTGTTACATGGTAAATAGATATGTCAATCCAGCCTGTTTGGACAACACGCAGCAATAAACCAGGTTTTGCATTTCCTCGATAGCTTTTTGGGCTATTATTATTTCTCTTTATAGGCTTTCCATGTGTGTTTAAACAAGTCCTACATGTCGGTGTTCAGGATATTAGAATTAGAGTTTCACAGAGGACTGAGTATAATTAACTCTTGACTTAAATTCCTTTCCTGCATTCTAGCCTGGCTTGGACATGGTGAGAAGCTGCAACAGGGAAGAATGGCTTCAAATAAAAAGTGAATTGAAATGAAATGGCTGAAGTCTGTTTTCTGGTGACCAGTTTTCTGAAATCATATATAAAATGCAGGACATGTATGGACTCCTCCCAG
>NW_023251488.1:0-7881 GCF_002007445.2 Ailuropoda melanoleuca
TTTTTTTTTTTGGCTATTTGATGAATTCTAAGGTAAATGTTGCTACGTTTGAGCTATCAACATACAACATCTGTAATAAAAATGGCATACAACTTAAAAGGTCCTATCCTCTAGCTGGCAGATGAGAGATGGGTAAACACTGTGGTTTTCATAGAGGAGTGAAGGTAAATGGCATGAACAGGAAGCCGGCAAGCTGAAACTGAGCCACGGGTAGATGCTTACATTGGGTTATCGAGTGGGTGTGAAGGGTCGTTCTCCAAATCCTAAAAGCCAGTGTCGGGTCTTCAGAAACCTTGATGCGTTGGGAATCTTATTTTTCTTTGGACTATTAGCTGTTATAATAAAAACATTTTATTAGTTAACTGTCTAATTCACCCTGTAATGCCTTTACTCTTACACGTGTGATGGCAAACTCTGTGGTCTCATCTTTATATGATAACTATGTAATACCACTTCTATAGAAAGAGAACAAAAAGTCTCATCTGTCCCCTGGTAGGGTTGATTTCAACTTGCTCTGTATGATTGAGATTTGAGAAACATGTTTTTTCACCTTCACGACACATTTCATCATTGGAAAACTCATGTAAATTTTGAGAAGTATTAGATTTGAGAAAATATCAGGCTTCTCATTCAAGTGTGTATACATACACACACACAATTACATACAATATACACAAATACGTAGTTGTACGATTTCAAACACTTTTGTGTCAATTGATGATACTTGTTAACCATGTCATCCATGGGGGTCATGTATGCCCTTCTTTTGAGGCATATTAAGAGTTTATATTACCTTTATTGATGTTGACATTGACAGATTAAATCATAAGAAATTTAAGTCTTTACCAATGTGTTCATCATGATTCACTCCTCTTCTTTACTGGTTTGTCAGGCAATCAAGGAGCTATTTTATTTATTGTGTTAGAAATTTACTTTTTTCTCTTAATGAATGACCTGATGCAGAATGGTGTCAGGATAATATCTATTTATTTCATTCCTTAACTTTGTCACTTCTGCTTCACGTTCCATTCAGGATTTTTAATAAATTGTTAAAGATATAATTCACATACCATAAAGTTCGCCCTTTTAAAATTTTAAATCATTGGCTTTTAGTAGACTCACAGAGTTGTGCAGCCATCACCACTATCTAATTCCAAAACATTCCATCACCCCAAAGGAACCCCATGCCCGTTAACATTCACTCCCCATCCCCACTTCCCCACAACCCCTAGCAACTACTAACCTTGTATTTCTATGGACTTGCTTATACTGGACGTTTCATATAAATGGGGTCACGCAAAAGTGACCTTTTGTTACTTGCTTCTTTCACATATGTGTTCAAACTCCCTCCACATTGTAGCATGTATCAGAGCTTCATTCCTTTTTATGGCGAAATAATACTCTCTTCTGTGAATTTACAACATTTTGTTTATCCATTCATCCACTGATGGATATTTGGACTGTTTCAGTTTTTTGCTGTTGTGAATAATGCTACTATGAACATTCATGTATAATCCACTAAATTTTTATCCAAATTTTCTCTCCATTCCTTAATAGTCAAAAAGAAAAAGAAGCGACCTACAGTATTGCTCCAAATTAGGAGCTTATAATTGCTTACTTATTTTATCAAAACATTCCACATGGAACACTACATCAGAAACTAAGGATGTACTATATGGTGACTAACATAACAAAAAATTTTTTTAAAAAATTCCAAAATGCCTTTCTAAATTGCAATTAAGATGGCTAACTCAAGTTTTATGGCCTTTTTAAAAATAAACATGTAACTTTCATACAGAAAAAGTACACAAATATTGAGTGATTTTGTGATTCACGAGTCAAACGCGAAACCCAAATCAAGAAGCAGAACCTGATCAGCAGCTCAGGAACTTCCTAAAATCCCTCTCACTCACCACTGCCTAAATGTATATTGCTTAATTCCACATACTTAGGATTTATTGACATCTAGTTTAATTCCACTGTGGTTGGAGAACATACTGATACGGTTATAGTCCTTTGCTATTTCTTGAGACTTGTTTTACAACCCAGAATATGATCAGTTTCGATAAAGGGCCCAAGTGCACGTGAAAACAATGTGAAGTCTACAGTTGTTTAATATTATTGTTCAAATCCTCTACATATTTTGTTTGTTAATCTTTTTATTCTATCAGGTACTGAAAGAATAGATATGATATCTATAATTATAGATATATCTGTTTCTCCTGTTAGTTGTATCAAATTTTTCTTTGAATATTTGAAGCTGTTATTAAGTGCATACAAATTTAAAATTGTTACATCTTCATGATGTTTCGATCTTTTATTATTACAAAACTTTCTACCTCTGGAAATGCTTTTTGCTTTAATATTTACATCATCTGGTATTAGAATAACTACTGTAGATTTCTTAAGGTTAGTGTCCTCATGCTATATTTTTTCCATCCTTTCTTCTCTCGAGTTTTCTGTAATCTTATGTTAAAGTGCCTTTCTTACAAGCCGTGTATGTTTGGGTTTTTATTTATCAGTTCTGATAAACCCAGACTTTTCACTTGGATTATTTTGTCCATTTACATGTAATGCCAAGACCATATATGTGAGTTTAAGTCTACCAATCCTAATATTTGTTTCCTATATGAGCACCTTCATATTGTTCTTTTCTCTCATTTCTCACCTCTTTCTTAATTAATCCAGTATTTTTTATCATTTTATATTCTGCTCTAACTTATTTATGATAATTAATTTCCATATTCTTGTACTAGTTACTGAGAAATTGAAATACATATCCTTGACTTACAAAATCTAATATAAATTTGCATTTTTGCTGCTTCCTGGATTCTTCAAGGACCTTAGAATGTTAGAACTCCCTTTATCCCACTCCTGTCTTTTGGGATCTTGTTGTCCTGTTTTAATTCTACAAATATTTTACATTTTACAAAAATATTATTTTATTTAATAAGCATTCATTTGTTCACCCTTTATGTTATTTCTTATCCCTTCATGTTTCTATGCTTCCACGTGGGTAATTTTCCTTCTGATTAAAGAATTCCTTTTAATTTTAAAAATAGTGCAGATCTGTTGGTGAAAACTCTCTCATTTATTCCTATCATCTTTTCTTACCTGAATTTTTTATGCATATTTTCACTGGATGCAGAATCTCAGTTGATAATTATTTTCTTAAGACACTTTAAAGGTGCCATTTCATTGACTGCTGACATCAGTTAATGTTTTGGGTCAGCTATCAATATTACTTTCTTCTCCACTGACAGAAATGTAGCTCTCTCCTCTGGCTTCTTTTAATAACATTTCTTTGCCTTTACTTTTCAACAGTTTTACCATGGCATGCTGAAGCATGGTTTAATTTGTGTTTATCATACTGTTCCCTAAGCATTTCACTTCATAACGTAGCTTTTTAACTATTTCTTGACCCATTTTCTCTCTTTTCCTTAGACTCTAATTACATAGACTGTCTATGCTTCTGTTGACTTTTCTCCCAGTTCACCAATTCTCTCTTCTGCTATGTCTAATCTATTACACCCATCCATCATACCCATCTATCAAGTTCTTAATTCTACTTATTGTACTTTAAATATAATTTACATGAAATTCTTTTATAGATAAAAATTCTCTACTGTGATTTTCCATTTTATCCATTTTTTAAACATTTTACTCAGAGTTACTTTAAATTCAATGTCTAATAACTCCAGTATCTGGATTACTTCTAGGTCTATTTCTATTTTCAGTATTTTTCACTTGTTTTTGGTCATGTGTTACGGTCCCTTGGTCTGCCCATAACTTTTTTTAAAATTTAATTATGAATAACACATGTGAAATTTTTTAAAAGGGAATTTGGGGGGCGCCTGGGTGGCACAGCGGTTAAGCGTCTGCCTTCGGCTCAGGGCGTGATCCCGGCGTTATGGGATCGAGCCCCACATCAGGCTCCTCTGCTATGAGCCTGCTTCTTCCTCTCCCACTCCCCCTGCTTGTGTTCCCTCTCTCGCTGGCTGTCTCTATCTCTGTCAAATAAATANAACTTTTTTTAAAATTTAATTATGAATAACACATGTGAAATTTTTTAAAAGGGAATTTGGGACTCTGGCTGTTGTTATATTCCCCCAGAAAGGATTTCCTTTTACTTTCTGAAACCAATAAGAGTACGAAANTAAAAAATAAAAAAAATAAAAGGGAATTTGGGACTCTGGCTGTTGTTATATTCCCCCAGAAAGGATTTCCTTTTACTTTCTGAAACCAATAAGAGTACGAAAAGGTGACTTTAAATAAGTCTAGGATAGAGTTGATTTATGGTTGAGTTTCAGTCTTTTCTGAGGGCTAATCTAGTTCCTGGTTTCCCTTAGTCCTCAGGTGCAGCCTTTCTGGGGTCCTCACTGAAAGTCTGGTATGTTTACAAGTGTTCTTATACTTAAGAGACCCTGAATTCAGTTGTCTTCTCAGCCCCCACGAGATTGCTGAAAGCTCTGCCTGGCCTCCTGGCCACTTAGCCAGTACTTCATGCTCAGATCTTCAGCCTTTTGTCCCTGTGCCGATACAATTTAGAAAATCCCTTAGGGATAAACTCCCATAGGATATTGGTCTTGGACCTTCCCTCTCTGCACGATCCTGGAGTCTCGAGTTCTGGCTGCCTTGGTAGTCTCCAGTGCTTTCAAATAGGTGGGAGTTTTTGTGTTAAATACATATTCTCAAGTTATTCTAAATATGAGGGCCAGTCTAGGAGAAGTTTGCCCCAGTCACCATCATCAAAGAAAAAAATTCAGATCAGCTGTTTAATCTGAAGCATCAAGGAAAAGCAATAGAGGTAAATATAGAATTCTCTGTGGCACAAAACAGCCTCACATCTTCATTAAAAATATGGATTAAAGAACTGTAACGAAATAGTTTGTCAGTGCCCACACTCTCTCTTACTATTTGCTTCAAAATCAACTCATGTCAGTGACAAGTTTAAAAAATGTTTGTGTCTCCTCCTTGATACCGGTAACCAAGAAGTGACTCTAACTGCAAAAGAGTTGAGCTGTGTAATTAGTGGCAAGCTTCCCTTTCTGAGCCCCTCACTTTTGAATTGACATGAATACCTGGAGTTTCCTTACCTCTTGGATCTTCATTTGTTTTTGGTCGTTTGGTGGTTAGGAAATACCTTTTTGTGCCTTCTTTTACCAAAAGTCTGTTTAAAGTGAATAGATTTATCCACTCCCCCAGAGTTCCATGCGATAAGGTTGAGTGCTTTAAATGAAACTTTCCTGCCCTAAGAATTTACCTCCCTTAGGAGAGCCCTTTAAATTCAGGCATGCCTGTGTCTAATCACTGACCACGTAATTACACATTCTGCTTGCCCAATAGAGATTAATCCAGAAAACTATTCACATATTGCTTAGAAGATCAAACCCATTTCAATTATCTGACTCAAGTAACTTTTCTGGAGGGTGGAGTCCAAGACATTTTAACAACCAGATAAATCTTTAAAGATGATTAAATCTTATTCCAAATAGTCCATCCTCCCTCTTCCCATGAAGCTTTTTATAGCTGTCATGGTGAAATATAGGAGACTTTTTTCCATGATACTGTGAAATCACCTATCTGACAGTTTTCTAAGTGTCTGAAGTTTTAAATAAAACCAAACATACATTATTGGGATTTTATCCCATGCTTTATGCAGTGATGGGGGGAATCCCAATACGTGAAGAAATAGAATATTTGGAGAAAAGAGAACAGAGTAATTTCAGTGCTCAGGTACCACCGATTTCCAACTACACAAACAGTAACATCACTTCTGATTACATCAGTTCCTGGTCCGTCTTTGTCTGGGCCAACACCTTGTCCAAGGACTCCAGGATCCATCTACCGCTAATTGCATTCCCAACTTCCCATCACATAATTAACGAGGGGTTAGCTGCAAAACAGCCAATACCCACATCCCCCATTTATCTTCACTTAGAAAGGGTGAGTTCATTGCTTTCTTCTCCTGCACCAAGGTCATAGAAAAACATGAAATCATCAGCTAAAATTCCTAGTGTTCAAATTTCAGAAGTATTTAAAACAGCAGGTCAACAGCTGGATTTCTTGACTAAAGGAGAGTGAAGGGAAACACTTGTACAAATAAAAGCATGCTCTATAAATAGGAGCCATCATCCAAACAGGATTCTTCCAGCTAAGGAAGAGTGGTGTGTGCTTTCCTGAATTTAATTGTTCATAGACAGCAGGGTGAGAAATCTTGCGCTGTTGAAAATGCCTATGCCAATTAGAAACTGTGTGTGTGATGTCGAAACATCTGGATTTTTTTAAGTGAAAAAATGTAATCTGCCCCGTGGCTGGTTCTTCGAGTCTCTTGTAGAGTTAGACCAGACAGCCAGATGATTTATTGCATTAATCACTCTTTTATAATTATATTCATGATGTGTTGATCCCCACCATCCCTGTGTAACCTCTATGCAAATTCCATACTTCTGCTAACCCTCTGGTTATGCTCCAAGGGTCAGTAGCAACTCAGTGGCAATAAAAGCAATTTTTTACTACAGCTGGCCGAGTCTCACCCCTGGGCCACTCCATAGCACAGTGGCCTCTGAAGACTTCATCCATCAGCTTCTATCAAATACAATATCTCACACTAAGAGCAACAACTATGAAGCTCTGAAACATATGTTTTTTTTAACTCTAAGAATATAACATTACTACACCTCCATGTGTAGCTTGCAGAATGAGAACTGACCTGTTCAAAAATAGAAAGCCAAGGGCAACCAAATGGCGCATGTTGGAGAATGAAGCGTCCAAGGCACCGCTGCACCTGGAAACCGTTTCGTACTGAACAGTGTTAGAAATAAGATCATTGGGTCTTTTGCATGGATGGTTTTAAATATCATCTACTTGGTGACAGCCTACTTTCATCTCAGGCCACACCGAAGCCCTATTTATTCCCCCAAAATGCCAAGCTTTGGTATGTCTCAGCGCCACTGTGCATTCTGTTTCCTTCTCCCTAGAATGCCTTTCTCTTCTTTTGTATCTGGAAAAGTCCAGTTTATCCTGCAAGACCCAAATTATAAATCCCCCAGAAAGGTTGTTTCTTCATCCTTCTTGTTCCTATGCACACTAGGCATCCCCCAGCAGAGTATCATCATGTCACTGTGTAATCATGTACACATACAATGTCTCCCTAATACCATCTAAATGCTTTGGTATTTGGGGCACATCCTTTCCAATATTGTCTATAGGTCCAAGCACAGGGGTGACATCAAATGCTTAATTAGAGATGAGTTTATTATTCATGCAGCAGATACTTATTACAGTCTGTTGTGCTCAGCTTCTAATGTATATTAAATATTATTCTAGACCATACNTTTATTATTTATGCAGCAGATACTTATTACAGTCTGTTGTGCTCAGCTTCTAATGTATATTAAATATTATTCTAGACCATACTATATATAGTGTTACATGTATACTAGTATACGTTGTTGGGTAATATTCTATTATGTATTCTATTCTAATAGGTGCATATCCTACATGTAACACGTTTTATTCTAACATGTAATTGGGTAATATTGATCTTCTAATGTGCCATATAGTTAGAGTACTTACTCGTTTATTGTCATTCTCCCCAAATGAGAATGTAAACTCCACAAGAAGGGACACTGGTCTCTTTTGTTCTCTGTTCCAGCCCCAGCGCCCAGCCTGGCATGTAGCGTATGACCAAATAAGAGGTGAACCAGTGGATAAATTAGAAATGTTTGACAGCAACCAACAGAGGCCATTGAAAAATTAAAGTGTCATGTGGTTGAGGGGACTTGTGAAAGGATCTCATCCAACCCACCGGTTTTCAAGATAAGGGATGCCACTCAAGGCAGACAGCAGATCCCAGGCCAATCTTGCTGCAGCACGAAA
>NW_023251489.1:0-574 GCF_002007445.2 Ailuropoda melanoleuca
TTAAATTAATTAGTTTTACACCCCTGAAGCTGTTTTTCTTAATTATTTTAGTTGTTACTAATATTTTTTTTTTCCATTAGAAGCATTTTTTTTTCTTATAGCACCAATTGACACAGAACCAATATTGTCTCTAGTTATTTGTGTATACAGTTCATGTCTCCCAAGAGGAGAACCTGGTCCTTGAGATCTGAGATTTCATCTCAGTTAAAACAGTATTGAGGTTGTTTACAGTGTTGTTAATGAGATATGTCCTGAGATATCCTTGGAGTTTATCATGGTGTGACACTAATTTCCAATATGATCTGAACCAATATACCAATATTTGTAAATTATTTAAGACTCAGTCTCATATATATGCATACGTATGTGTGTGTGTATACTCATTATGTATGTATATATAATGGGGATAGTTTCCTAGAATTGCTATGAGGATTTTTTTTTTTTTAATGAGGGTAAAGCACTTAATGGANAATGAGGGTAAAGCACTTAATGGAGTTAAACATAAGAAATATTTTTGAGTGGTCATCATTACTGATTTTATTATTTTCCTTTTCTAAATGTTACTATCTCTTGA
>NW_023251490.1:0-1511 GCF_002007445.2 Ailuropoda melanoleuca
CTTCATCGTCATCAGATCACAAGTAAAGGAGTACTGATTTAGGATTCTGTACCAAGCCTCCAGAGATACCTTTCTCAATGAGAGCATAAGGCCTTTTTATATGGTACATGACAACAAGCTTCTGGCTGCAGGCATTTTCTAGAAATGGGAGAAGAGTTCAACAGCTAAGGAGATGTGCAGGGGGCCAGCAGGTGAACCCTGAAGGTGCATGGCTTGTCCTTCTCCTCTCAGGTGTGAAATGAGCGAGTCTTTCCCAGGGGGCTGGAGCCTAAGGGATCCCTCCTTGTGTCTCACTGACCTCCATAACCATTTGCTGAATTTGTCAAGTAAATGAACTTTAAGCTCTGACCAGGGTGTCTGGCCTATAACCCTCCTCTTAGGAAGATTTTTCTCAGTGAAGAATTTTTGTTTCATCTCCTGAATTGCCTTAGGGCACCTGCCAGCAGCTTTTACTCTGCTAGTTTAGCCAAGGACTCTTACTTGGCCTTCAGTGAGATAGTTTATTTTTTTTCACTGGTGTTACTATTTTATAGCTTCATTCTATTGCATTCATATTATTTATTTTTAATTTTAATATACACAAAGGAGTATTTCACTAGTGGTTCAAAATATAAACAGGCATCAATAATTTTCTTTTGATGTGGTATGCTCTGAAAATATGGATCTGTCTTTTCCAACTTGATCTCATGTTTCAGCTCAGAGGCTTTTCTTGGCATAAATATCTATAAGGAAGGTACATAAACACACACCTTTTTATTATTTTTTTAAAAGATTTGATGGAGAGAGAGAGAGAGAGTGTGTGTGTGTGTGTGTGTGTGTGTGTACGAGTGCACAAGTGAGGGGAGGTGCAGAGGGAGAGAATCTCAAGCAGACTCCCTGCTGAGAGTGGAATACCACATGGGGATCAATCTCAGGACACTGAGGTCCTGACCTGAGCCTAAACAAAGAGCTGGATGCTTAACTGACTGAGCCACCAGGTGCCCCAAACACAACATCTTTTAAAGCTGCAGTTTCTAGAAAAACTTCTACGTACTGGTAAGAACACATCCTGTTGCTTAAACTAAAAAAATCTACAGACTTTCTCAGCTATTAGTTCCTGCAAGCATCCATCCCAACCCAATTCTATCAAAATCTAAAGTAACAACCTCCCCCCAAAAAATTAAAAAATCCCAGAAATCTTCTAATCTTTGTATCCAGAAGAACCATCTTCTTCCAAGCCATGTAGACAACAGATATAACCTAATTCAAATACTGGTTGCTACTCACACATATACAGGATGCACTTTCCAAACAACTTCCAAAATAATCTTTCAAAAATGTGAGTCAGGGGCGCCTGGGTGGCACAGCAGTTAAGCGTCTGCCTTCAGCTCAGGGCGTGATCCTGGTGTTCTGGTATCGAGCCCCACGTCAGGCTCCTCCGCTATGAGCCTGCTTCTTCCTCTCCCACTCCCCCTGCTTGTGTTCCCTCTCTCGCTGGCTGTCTCTATCTCTGTCGAATAAATAAATAAAAT
>NW_023251490.1:3397-5034 GCF_002007445.2 Ailuropoda melanoleuca
TTTGTGTGTGTACGAGTGCACAAGTGAGGGGAGGTGCAGAGGGAGAGAATCTCAAGCAGACTCCCTGCTGAGAGTGGAATACCACATGGGGATCAATCTCAGGACACTGAGGTCCTGACCTGAGCCTAAACAAAGAGCTGGATGCTTAACTGACTGAGCCACCAGGTGCCCCAAACACAACATCTTTTAAAGCTGCAGTTTCTAGAAAAACTTCTACGTACTGGTAAGAACACATCCTGTTGCTTAAACTAAAAAAATCTACAGACTTTCTCAGCTATTAATTCCTGCAAGCATCCATCCCAACCCAATTCTATCAAAATCTAAAGTAACAACCTCCCCCCAAAAAATTAAAAAATTAAAAAATCCCAGAAATCTTCTAATGTTTGTATCCAGAAGAACCATCTTCTTCCAAGCCATGTAGACAACAGATATAACCTAATTCAAATACTGGTTGCTACTCACACATATACAGGATGCACTTTCCAAACAACTTCCAAAATAATCTTTCAAAAATGTGAGTCAGGGGCGCCTGGGTGGCACAGCAGTTAAGCGTCTGCCTTCAGCTCAGGGCGTGATCCTGGTGTTCTGGTATCGAGCCCCACGTCAGGCTCCTCCGCTATGAGCNCGCTATGAGCCTGCTTCTTCCTCTCCCACTCCCCCTGCTTGTGTTCCCTCTCTCGCTGGCTGTCTCTATCTCTGTCGAATAAATAAATAAAATCTTTAAAAAATAAAAAAATTTAAAAATAAAAATAAAAAATGTGAGTCAGGTCAGGCCCCACATTCTCCTTTAAAACCTTTCAGTGCCATGAAATTTTATTAAAATCTAACTTGTCACATGAGTTATGTAAGGCCCTCCATGATTTGTCCTAACTCCATCTCTCCCACTTCATTACTAACTTTGTTCTTGCAATACATACCACAGTCAAGATGTACCTTCTTTTCCTTTATATTAACTTGTAAAGCTGTCTCTGCCTTAGAATTTTAGGAGTCACCATTTCTTCAGCACTCTTGCTTTGTCAAGACCTCAGCTCTGGGGTCACCTCTTCACAAGGACTTCCCTGAAAGCCCAACTTTGCCTCCCATTGCAGTGGGTCTTTTAGTCTTTTACATACATCCCATTATTTCTTCCCATCTGCCTATTTGCACTGCTGTCACCTGCATTTTCCTTTCCTTGTCTACTACCCATTTCTCCTTATTCAAGTGGAAGCTTATCTGACTTCGGACCTTATGTGTTTTGATACCCACCTCTTCCAAACATCTAGGAAAAAAAAATACTTGTTATTAAATGTTGTATTCAGCTATAAATAAGCCTACGTTTATATAAAAGAATTTCTAGACAGATGCAGTTATGAAATTTTCTCTTTAAAATTTCTTACACAAGCCCATGATTAGAATTAATGGATTCACTTACTATTATAACAGAGCAACACCAGAAATGCACTGGAGTTCAGTTTTTGCCATGAAAGCCAAGGGGAGTGCCTTGGGTTTCTGAAGGGTTGCTGAAACAAATTACCACAGGCTGGGTGGTTTAAAACCACAGAGACTGCCTCTGTCATGGCTCTGGGACCAGAAGTCTAAAGCTAAGGTGTTGGCAGGGCCACCATCCTCCAGAGACTCTCAGCGATCCTCTTCTAGGT
>NW_023251491.1:0-1030 GCF_002007445.2 Ailuropoda melanoleuca
ACCAAACACTCCTAACTCCTCTGTTCCTCCTTCTTCTTCTTCAGGATACTGCACTGGTCAGCGGTGTGATGTAGCTGGCCTGCACTCCCTATTATCCACATCCTTCACCTCTGCTGTGCAATACCATATGAACTAGAGGTTTTCATATATGTCAGGTGTCATAACCATCGCAAAGGCATTGGGAGAAGGTACACTATTGGAGGTGCTCTCTGTGGCCAGAAGAACCCTGGAGACAGCAGCCAGTGCCCCAGTGAGCATTGCAGTGAGTGGGAACTTTGGCAATGGTGTGTCCTCCTTCGTCAATGTGTTGCAAGGAATTGGGCATGAGGAGGAGACTCTGCTCCCACTGGCATGGTGAGGATCACCACAATTGCCACTCTTCTTATTTCACCAGTTTGGTACTGTGGGATGTGCCCACACAGTGGCAGTCACACAAAATCTGTAGAACTGTCTGAAAGAGATGCAAGCTGATATGACCTCATCATCATCACTGTATCCACAGGGTTCATCGTGAACCTCATGAAGCTTGCCAAAGCCATACTTAGAAAAAGGTTCTATATCATCAGACAAGCTGAACAGGGATCTTAGCACAAATGCACTCTGAGACAAACAGCTCCTGCAGACTATCTGGAAGATTATCCAAGAAACCTCCAGAAGAAGTGGGTATGTGAACCCATCATATACCAGGACTCCAGCTTTGACCTTTGATTACATGACTTCCCTGAGCTTAGGTTCCTTGAACAAGGACCTCTCTCACATCAAGAGACATGTTTCCCTGAAAAACCTGTCCACATCAGTGAGAAGATCATCCTTGTCAAGGCAATCTCTCTGCAGAAGAGAATAGTCAGACAGTGTTTGCAGGACACCTTTGGCATTGAGGGTGAATGTCATTTGGAGTACTATCTGAACACCTGGTGTTGGCTCTTTGGAATGGATGATTAATCTCTTTAGCAGATGGTCCAGAGTATGGCGATGTCCATGGAGGAGTACAAGGCCATCACGAAGTCCCTGGATCTGTACCCCCTCCATA
>NW_023251492.1:0-2772 GCF_002007445.2 Ailuropoda melanoleuca
GCTCTTTCAGAGAAAAACATGCAGCCAAGGATCCTTTACCCAGCAAGGTTGTCATTCAGAATTGATGGAGAAATAAAGACGTTCCAGAATTGCCAGTCATTAACCAATTTCATATCCACAAAACCAGCCCTACAGGAGACATTAAGGGGGGTTCTATAAAAGTAAACAGGCCCCAAGAGTGATAGAGAGCAGAAAGTCACAACCAATACAAAGACTTTACTGGCAACATGGCATCATTAAAATCATATCTCTCAGTATGCAGTCTCAACGTGAACGGCTTGAATGCTCCCATAAAACGCCACAGGGTTGCAGACTGGATAANGGGTTGCAGATTGGATAAAAAGACATAACCCATCCATTTGCTGTCTGCAAGAGACTCATTTTGAGCCCAAAGATGCATTCAGACTTAGAGTAAGGGGATGGAGTACCGTCTTCCACACAAATGGACCTCTAAAGAAAGCTGGAGTAGCAATTCTCATATCAGATAGATTGGATTTTAAACTAGAGGCTACAGAAAGAGACACAGAAGGGCACTATATTATTCTTACAGGAAGTATTCAACAAGTGGATATGACAATTATAAATATATATGCCCCCAACAGGGGAGCAGCAAGATACACAAGCCAACTCTTAACCAGAATAAAGAGACATATAGATAAAAACACATTAATAGTAGGGGACCTCAACACCCCACTATCAGAAATAGACAGAACACCCTGGCAAAAACTAAGCAAAGAATCAAAGGCTTTGAATGCCATACTCGACGAGTTGGACCTCATAGATATATATAGAACACTACACCCCAGAACCAAAGAATACTCATTCTATTCAAATGCCCATGGAACATTCTCCAGAATAGATCATGTTCTGGGACACAAAACAGGTCTCAACCGATACCAAAAGATTGAAATTATCCCATGCATATTCTCAGACCACAACGCTCTGAAATTGGAACTCAACCACAAGGAAAAACCTGGAAGAAACTCAAACACTTGGAGGCTAAGAACCATCCTGCTCAAGAATGACTCAATAAACCAGGTAATCAAAATCAATTTAAACAATTTATGGAGACCAAGAAGAATGAAAACACAACACTCCAAAACCTATGGGATCCTGCAAAGGCAGTCCTAAGGGGGAAATACATAGCCATCCAAGCCTCACTCAAAAGAATAGAAAAATCTAAAATGCAGTTTCTATATTCTCACCTCAAGAAACTGGAACAGCAACAGAGGGACAGGCCTAACCCACTGACAAGGAAGGAGTTGACCAAGATTAGAGCAGAAATCAATGAATTAGAGACCAGAACCACAGTAGAGCAGATCAACAGGACTAGAAGCTGGTTCTTTGAGAGAATCCATAAAATTGATAGACCACTGGCAAAACTTGTCCAAAAACAAAGAGAAAGGACTGAGATTATTAAAATTATGACTGAAAAGGGAGAGGTCACGACCAGCACCATTGAAATTGCAAGGATTATTAGAAACTTTTATCAACAGCTATATGCCAAAAAACTAAACAATCTGGAAGAGATGGAGGCCTTCCTGGAAACCTATAAACTACCAAGACTGAAACAGGAAGAAATAGATTTCTTAAATAGGCCAATTAATATGGGGAGATTGAGTCTGTGATAAACAATCTTCCAAATTAACAAAACTCCAGGCCCAGACGGTTTTCCTGGGGAATTCTACCAAACATTTAAAGAAGAAATAATACCTATTCTCCTAAAGCTATTTCAAAAAATAGAAACAGAAGGAAAGCTACCAAATTCATTCTATGAAGCTAATATTACCTTGATCCCCAAACCAGGCAAACACACCCTCAAAAAGGAGAATTACAGACCAATTTCCCTAATGAATATGGACGCCAAAATCCTCAACAAGATCCTTGCTAATAGAATCCAACAGTACATTAAAAGGATTATCCATCATGACCAAGTGGGATTCATACCTGGGATGCAAGCATGGTTCAACACTCGCAAATCAATCAATGTGATACATCATATCAACAAGAAAAGACTCAAGAACCATATGATCCTCTCAATTGATGCTGAAAAACCATTTGACAAAATACAGCATCCTTTCCTGATTAAAACCCTTCAGAGTGTAGGAATAAAGGGTACATTTCTCAATCTCATAAAAGCCATCTATGAAAAGCCTACTGCAAGCATTATTCTCAATGGGGAAAAGCTGGAAGCCTTTCCCTTAAGATCAGGAACACGACAAGGATGCCCACTCTCGCCACTATTATTCAACATAGTACTAGAAGTCCTTGCAACAGCAATCAGAAGACAAAAAGGGATCAAAGGTATCCAAATCGGCAAAGATAGAAGAAGTCAAAATGTCTCCACAGATGACATGATACTCTATATGGAAAACCCAAAAGAATCCACTCCCAAACTATTAGAAGTTATAGAACAATTCAGTAAGGTGGCAGGATACAAAATCAATGCCCAGAAATCAGTTGCATTTCTATACACGAATAACGAGACTGAAGAAAGAGAAATTAGGGAATCCATCCCATTTACAATAACACCAAAAACCATGCGTTACCTTGGAATTAACTTAACCAGAGACGTAAAGGACCTATATGCTAGAAACTATAGATCACTTTTGAAAGATATTGAGGAAGACATAAAAAGATGGAAAAATATTCCATGCNGCCATCCCATTTACAATAGGACCAAAAACCATACGTTACCTTCGAATTAACTTAACCAGAGACATAAAGGATCTATATTCTAGAAACTATAAATCACTCTTGAAAGACATTGAA
>NW_023251493.1:0-185 GCF_002007445.2 Ailuropoda melanoleuca
ACATGGCATCATTAAAATCGTATCTGTCAATAATCTCTATCAATCTAAATGGCTTAAACTCTCCCATAAAAATGGCTTAAACTCTCCCAATCTAAATGGCTTAAACTCTCCCATAAAACGCCACAGGGTTGCAGATTGGATAAAAAGACATGACCCATCCATTTGCTGTCTACAAGAGACTCATT
>NW_023251493.1:483-584 GCF_002007445.2 Ailuropoda melanoleuca
GAATAGTAGGGGACCTCAACACCCCACTATCAGAAATAGAACACCCTGGCAAAAACGAAGCAAAGAATCAAAGGCTTTGAATGCCATACTCGACGAGTTGG
>NW_023251494.1:0-1035 GCF_002007445.2 Ailuropoda melanoleuca
GAGCTCAGAAAAGAGGTCTAGGTAGTAGGGAAACATTTATTGCCCAAAAGAGTATAGCTATCAATTGAAATCATATGTGAAGATAAAACTATCTACGTAAGGATTATAGAATGAAAAGAGGAGAGGGCCACTCTGAGTTCCTGTTCTCCTTCTTGCTAATTCAAATACATTTTAGCTCCAAGTGTGTTGAGATGATCCTGTTTATGTTGTTCTTTTTCCACCAAAATTTCCAATTCTGTCAGTTTTCCTACCTTGATTTCTTATATTTTGTCTTACATTTGTAATATTTTATTTATGATGTTACACTTATACCATTATTAATCTTTTGTTAGTCTTACCACGTTCTCTGCAATAATAAGAATGATAGAAGATAATTTGTCAAAATGCTAATTCCTCATGTGACACTACAAAATTGCTATATAAATGGGGGTTTTTTGGTTTGTTGAACAAACTCAAGTGAGCATATTTGCTCTGTAGGTGATCACTAGAAAGATAAAATGTGAGTAGGCTGGGAAAGAAAAATTGAGGATGAAGTAGAAGAGATGTGTTATAGTATCTATATTCATAAAATATTAAATTGTCAGTGGATATGAGCACAGATGGTACCTGACTTATGACAATGTTTGACATGATTTTTTGACTTTCCAGTGGTATGAAAGCAGTACACATTCAGGAGAAACCACACTTTTAATTTTGAATTTGGACCTTTTTCTGGGTTAGTGATATGAGGTACAACTCTCTCTGGTGATGCTTCTGTGAGCAGCGAGCTACAGTTTCCTCAGCCATGTGGTCATGAGGGTAAGCAACTAATACACTTACAACCATTCTGTACACATACAACCATTTTGTTTTTCACTTTGAGCACAGTATTCATCCAGTTCCATGAGATATTCAACACTTTATGATAAAATAGGTTTCGTGTTAGATGACTTNTGTGTTAGATGACTTTGGCCAATAGTAGGCCAATGTAAATGTTCTAAGCACATTTAAGCTAGCAAGGCTATGCTGTGATGTTTGGTAGGTTAGTGTATTAAA
>NW_023251495.1:0-2374 GCF_002007445.2 Ailuropoda melanoleuca
AAGTTGAAAAGAACTCTTAAATGTGAATTTATTTTCTGTTCAAAAATCCAGGAAGCAAATAGGTTATTCAGAGGTGCTGATGACATTTTCCAAACTTCATACAAATACCTTCAATGGTAAGAAAAATAAGAGTTATATCCAGTCAATAACAGGGTAGCAGAAATGTAGGGAATCCTCTCGTTTCTTATTGCCAAGTGCTCACTGCAGGGTTCATTGTATGGTCTTTTTGTTTTTACTGGGCTTTTTTATATGGAAAGAAAATGATCACCATGTTTCCCTCTAATGTGGACACATATATAAAAGTTTTAGACTTCTTCCAACCAAACTGGAGAAATAATGACTTTGTCTCCTATGATCGCCCATCTTGCACACCACTGGAAAGACACAGTGCACGTGTGCTGTGAGCCTAGAAACCTCTGTGCATTAAAGACACGATATTCGTCTCATCTCACGCAGATCTGTTTTCTGGGTTAGGGTTGTGGCTGATGAAAAGAGGAAGTTGTCCAAGGACAATCCGGTAGGTGATGCATTTCCTATTGCTGCTATAACAAACCAGTGGCTCAAAGTCCTACAAATCCATTATCTTACATTCTGGAGCTCAGAAGTCTGAAATGGGTCTCACTTGCTCAAAATCAGAGTGCTGCAGGGCTGTGCCCCTTAGGGAGGCTCCAGGGAAGAATCTGTTTTCTTGCCTTTCCCAGCTTCTGGAGACGTCCACCTTCCTTGGCTGATGGCCCTTCCATCTTCAAAGCCAGCAACGGCCACTCAGCCTGTCTAACGCCACATCACTGACACCAGCTCTCCACCTCCCCTCCCACATTTAAGAACCCTAGGATTACATTGGGCTCCCTGGATTCGTGTAGTCCTATTGTATCCTGGGACAGTATATTTATATGATACTATTCCCTGGGGTACTCTTCCTATTTTAAAGTCATTTGATTGGGAACATGAATTCCACCTGCTGCCCCGCTTCCCCTTTGCCAGGCATATTCACAGGTTCTGGGAAGTAGGATGCAGACATCTTTGGGGACCAGTAGTGCCTACCACCAGAAAAATCATGTGTTACAATGAAGCGGTTTTCACCCAGTGCAATTTCTGTGATGGCCTCTGTAAGGACCCATCTCCCACTGACTTCTGCTCTGTAATTATAATATATGATGCTAAAATGCTTATCAGTGCACAGAGAGCTCGATTAAGAATTAGGATGGATTCTTCATCTAGTAGTTGTCACTTGACAACTGTGTGATGTTCAGCAAATCTACTGACACCTACAAGAATTTTATTTTTTTATCATCTTCTCATCCATCTTTTTTTGTATTGTTTTGTTTTGTTTTTTAACCATCCATCTTCTCATTAAATGAAGGTGAGGCTCTCTCCATCATTCCTTCGAGAGTCCTCCAAGTTCAGGAGCTCCCTTTGGGTGACGTCAGGGTCTTCAGGGGTAATTTGCTTTGTCATGCTTGTTGTATTCTTGTTGACTTATTATTATCTCAGATCCCCATAAAGTTTTATGCACATTTAAAGTTAATTATTTCTGTAGAGTATAATTAAATGTAGACGAATCCCAGCTTTTAAATGATCAGATGGTGACCTTCTTTCCTTAAGCAGATGAACAGACTGACTCAGTAGCCACATCCTGCCTCCTTCCTGCTCCCTCCCTCACACCAGTCACTGTGTTATCTTAGGGTGGCCTCATGGTCTTACCGAAGGATCAGGTACAAAGTTTAACAGATTACAGTAATGCATCATGGGTACCTTCCAGAAATGGATTAAAAAGTGTTCTTCTTTTTCACATTAAACCCCTCGGGGACAACAGCAAACAGAACTTCGGAACTCCTACAGTAATGCGAGCCGGTAAAAAGAGCTGTAAATACCGGGGGCGTAACCATTTTAGGGTTAGTGTCTTCCGGGCGTAGGTATTTGGTGCAGCCCTGGGCACACTTCCCTTCAGGGGCTCCAAGGCCCGTCTGTCGTAAGGTGGGGCGACGCTCGCTCTGTCCTGCTGCGGGCTCGCTAGCAGTGGATGCATCTGGGAGTGCGGTGACCTCGGGGGCCTGGGACCTCCTCCTCCTCTTCATTTATAGCTTTGTTTGAAAACAATTGTGCATATTTTTAAGCACCAATTGATGATAAGTTTGAGTGATCTAGAGCGAAAACAAAGGATGGGGTTTTACTGAAAAACTTTTTTTTTTACCCAAAATGCAAATTTATTTATTTATTTATTTTTAATGTTTTTTTATTATATTATGTTAGTCACCATACAGTACATNATTTTACTGCAAAACTTTTTTTTTACCCAAAATGCAAATTTATTTATTTATTTATTTTTAATGTTTTTTTATTATATTATGTTAGTCACCATACAGTACATCCC
>NW_023251495.1:2476-3266 GCF_002007445.2 Ailuropoda melanoleuca
GGTCTATCCCATTCCCCCACCCCCCTCCCCTCTACTCTAGGATTGGGCTGAGCCCCCTTGTTACTGCAGAAACATGAAAATGCTGAGTGCATCGGGCTAGAGTTCATGTCATCTTTCCAAGACAGTCCCTGGGGTTACCCTATTACTTCAGCTCCCCATCCAGCATAAAGCCGGCCAGCAGGAGGATATCCAAGCCAGAGGCTTAACATTTTGTGTTTTTTATTATAGTATGGAGTAGAGGATGGAAAATCAACCGGTTATAGGACTCCTGGGGTCTACATTCAAAAAAGAACTTTTACAATAAAAACTTCCAGTTATTTATGTGGTTGAGGGCCTACTAAATACAATTTGTGGGAATTTGGTGAGTTATGGTGATGACATGACATGACATGACATCCGAGGAGTACACAGTTCTGGGTAGGGACAGATAAATGTAGAAAATCCTGTATTAGTCTCACTCCATGCTGGCCGTGGCACTCTCAATGGGGGCACGTCTCAGCCCTCTGGGAAGGTTACGATCAGGGCGTATGGTTGGCAGGCTTCTGGAGCACGTGGTCCCTGTACAGCCTTCACTGTCTTGGTCCAGAGGCACAGAAAGGAAATGTGTCGTAGGGTCAAGGTCATACTGTTCTGGCTCGTCGGTCACGAGAAGGAGGGTTGGAATGACATATGAAACCACTGGAAGACGACTTTGGAAAAAACATCAGCCAAGTGGATTATTTGAAAAATGGAGCCATAAATACTCAAAAAAAAAAAGTTGTGTGACTAGATCATTGAACACAAAATTCCA
>NW_023251495.1:11367-12273 GCF_002007445.2 Ailuropoda melanoleuca
CCCATCACTGGTCTATCCCATTCCCCCACCCCCCTCCCCTCTACTCTAGGATTGGGCTGAGCCCCCTTGTTACTGCAGAAACATGAAAATGCTGAGTGCATCGGGCTAGAGTTCATGTCATCTTTCCAAGACAGTCCCTGGGGTTACCCTATTACTTCAGCTCCCCATCCAGCATAAAGCCGGCCAGCAGGAGGATATCCAAGCCAGAGGCTTAACATTTTGTGTTTTTTATTATAGTATGGAGTAGAGGATGGAAAATCAACCGGTTATAGGACTCCTGGGGTCTACATTCAAAAAAGAACTTTTACAATAAAAACTTCCAGTTATTTATGTGGTTGAGGGCCTACTAAATACAATTTGTGGGAATTTGGTGAGTTATGGTGATGACATGACATGACATGACATCCGAGGAGTACACAGTTCTGGGTAGGGACAGATAAATGTAGAAAATCCTGTATTAGTCTCACTCCATGCTGGCCGTGGCACTCTCAATGGGGGCACGTCTCAGCCCTCTGGGAAGGTTACGATCAGGGCGTATGGTTGGCAGGCTTCTGGAGCACGTGGTCCCTGTACAGCCTTCACTGTCTTGGTCCAGAGGCACAGAAAGGAAATGTGTCGTAGGGTCAAGGTCATACTGTTCTGGCTCGTCGGTCACGAGAAGGAGGGTTGGAATGACATATGAAACCACTGGAAGACGACTTTGGAAAAAACATCAGCCAAGTGGATTATTTGAAAAATGGAGCCATAAATACTCAAAAAAAAAAAGTTGTGTGACTAGATCATTGAACACAAAATTCCAGGAGAATGATTTCCTACACTAGGAGGTGAATTTGTCAAGAGAGTAATATGTGAGATTGACCGAAAACTTCCCACTTCCTCCAGTAATGCTCTTAATTCATGGCTCCC
>NW_023251496.1:0-613 GCF_002007445.2 Ailuropoda melanoleuca
CAAATAATTTAATTTTGAAATGCCTATTATGTTATTATCCTTGTCGATTTCTCCTAATTAGAACGAATCTAACTATTGTGTGTTTGTGTGTGTGTGTGTGTGTGTGTGTGTGTGTGTGTGTGTGGGTTGAATTGTTCTATGTCTATCATTGATGTTAGAAAGGCCACCATCTATGGAAAAATCCACAATTTAATTTTATAGTCAATTTACATTTTTTTAGTTTTTATTTTTTAAGTAACCTCCACACCCAGCATGGAGCCCAATGCGGGGCTTGAACTCACAACACTCAGATCAAAACATGAGCTGAGATTCAAGAGTCAGAAATTTAACTGATTGAGCCATGCAAGCGCCCCCAATTTACATTTTATTTGTATTATAATCAGTGAATAACTGACTAATTCAATAGTGATGTGAAAGGCAGAGGTAGACTCTAGTATAGAAAAGCAGAAATCAGAAGGGGGAGTGAAGCATGAGAGACTATGGACTATGAGAAACAAGNACCGGGGGCTTCAGAGGGGAGGCGGGTGGGGGAGTAGGATAGACTGGTGATGGGTAGTAAGGAGGGCACGTATTGCATGGTGCACTGGGTGTTATACGCAACTAATGAATCATC
>NW_023251496.1:692-807 GCF_002007445.2 Ailuropoda melanoleuca
AAAAAAAAGAAGCAGAAATGAATGGAGACTGAGTTTGTAAGTGGCAATTTATTATATATATTATTAACTACCATTATTAAAATATTTTATAAATTAAAATATTACTAATATATAT
>NW_023251497.1:0-6040 GCF_002007445.2 Ailuropoda melanoleuca
CCCATGTGCTATGGCCCTGACAAGAGCACAGAAAAGGCTGTGAGCCCCGGCTGCCCAGGGAGGCTGCCACCTGAGGCTGTTCTCCGTTTCCTAAATACTACAGGTAAAGAAGACAAGGTGGAGTGTAAAACAATCACTCTAATTTGAGTGATTATTGCAACTCTCTAATTATTCCAGTCGGCAGCAACCAAAATAATGCAATGGATCATTCAGCAGGCTGTTTAATTATATTGTGATTCGCAACTCCTAACCATTAGAATAGGGCTCTGGAACAGGATAATACAAATTTCTTCATGCAAATGATCACTAAAAGCTTATCTGGTGAGCAGAGAAAATGTTTGATTGTAGTAAAACAAATTTGGGAAGCTCTCTAGAAACCCAAATTCACTTTGGATACCAATCATTAACTTTTCTCTGTTTATTCAAATTGCCTTATTGTTAATTAGTGTATCATTCATCAGGTATCCTCCTTAAGAATAATGAAAAATAATTGTGAATAATTGGGGGAAGTCTATTTAAATTAGAAAAAAAGTCAGTTTTATAGAATAATTTTAGAAGAAATTTAGTTCTACCACCTGCAAGCTTATATGTTTAGATAAAAGTGGTAGCTACCAAATATAACAGCAGTACAGTCTATGAGGATCTTTTTGAGTGTCATATTGTGGCAAAAACACCCAGTGCGAGATCCAACCTCTTAATAAAGTTTTAAGTGTATTGTCACTGCAGACACAATGCAGTTTATCAGATGTCTAGAATGGCTTCATCATGCAGGGCTGAAACTTTATATCTATTTAACACCGTCCTCCCCATCCTCCCCCTACCACCATCCTCCCCATCCTCCCCAACCACCGTTCTCCCCATCCTCCCCAAACACCGTCCTCCCCATCCTCCCCAACCACTGCCCTCCCAATCCTTCCCCAACCACCGTTCTCCCCATGCTCCCCCAGCCACCATTCTACTTTCTGCTTCAATGAATTTGACTACTTTAGATAGTTCATGGAAGTGATGGAATCATGCAGTGTTTGTCCTTTTGTGACTGGCTCATTTCCCTTTATATAATGTCCTTAAATGCATCCATGTTGTAGCATGTGGCAGGATTTCCTTCTTTTATCAGGCTAAGATTCCATTGTATGGATACACCAATCTTCTGTATCCAATCACCTCTCAGTGGAGATTTGGGTTGTTTCTTGGCTATTGTGAATAATGCTACAATGGCATGGAGGTGCAGATATATCCTCTAGATCCTGATTTTAATCCCTTTGAAAATATACCCACAAGTGAGGTTGCTGGATCATATGGTAGTTCTTGTTTTAATTTTTTGAGGAATTTCCACATTGTTTTCTATAATGGCTGTACCAGTTTACATTCCCACCAACAGTTATGAAGGTCTTTTTTATTGATGGGTACAAATGATACGTGTTTAGAATACTGTTAGAATCTAAACAAGTGCCCCAATGTTATTTAAAATAATTTGGTTTAGGAATATTTTTAAATGACTCCTTTACTCAAATTATTACTGAATATTCTCAAACTCTAAATCAATAAAATTCTATTTAAGTCTAGTCTAAGATTGTATTCTATTTTCAAAAAAGTAGGATATATTTTTCTCTTGAAAGTTATTCTGGTTTTATAGTTAAACTAAACTTGTTTTAGCCGAAGAGAATTCAACAAAATTCTTACACATATGAGGTCATTGGAGACGTACCTATTAGTTAATAAAAGAGAGGAGAAGGAGAGATGGGGGGAAGGGAGGTTTATATTGACCACAGATGTGGACCAGTTTTAGTTCTTTTTGCTTATCTTATAAAATGTGCCCAAAACATATTTTTTGTATGTAAGTGGAGAAGCCTTGGGAAATATTTGGGTTAGAACATTCTTTTCTTTAACATTAAAACTCAGAGGCCTTATAGATACATACTGAATTCACATCTGTTTTATTGTTCAACTGTTCCTTCACATAAAGCTCTGCTTTATCTGCTACCATTTGATAGAAGGAGGAAGGAGAGATGGAGGAGGTGAGGAAGGAAAAGGAGGAGGGGAGAGGAGAGACAGGAGCAGGCAGAGGGCCAGGAGGGAGTGGGACAGGAGAGGGGGAAGGAATACTCCCATAACACACAGAAAAGAAGCAAGTACATTCAACACTACATTATTTGTATAATGCAAATTTCCAAACTCTGACATGCAGGTATGTGTTGGGTTATGGTTCAGTGCATAGCAGTTACCTTCCCAAAATACTGATATGGTTTAATTAGAGTTTTAAACATTTCCCCAAAAAATAATATCTAAAAAGTTTTTTAATGAATTCTTATGGCCAGGGCCTGGATTTCTAGTAATAATATTGTTTTGGTAGTATTTTTTATTTTTAAAAATATTTTATTTATTTATTTGAGAGAGAGAGAGGGCAGAAGGAGAGGGACAAGCTGAGCATGGAGCCTGACACAGGTCTGAATCCCAGGACCCTAAGATCACAACCCGAGCCGAAATTGAGAGTTGGACGTTCAAGCCACTGAGCCACCCAGGTTCCCCTTTTTTCTTATTTTTTACAGATCATTCATTCATCCATTCATTCACCTAAATTCAGTGTTGACCACACATGGAACTCTTGTAAGCTCAGGGGCTATGGTCATAAGCACAACAAACACGTGGACAATCACAGTTTGTACAGAGTTCTTAGCTCCTCTAGGAGCATAGGGGAGGATGTAGTGATAATTTCACATAAACTCAGGAAAACATGGAAACTTTGGGAAGGCATATGGGGGAAGAGTATTAAAGGTCTCCATGCAGCTGGCAGGCGAGGGAGAGCCTGGTCTTTACTAGTTATATCTTGTCCTAACTACCCCCTCTGATCAGTGCAGTAAACAGCTCCCCAAATCACACCTNTGTCCTAACTACCCGCTCTGATCAGTGCAGTAAACAGCTCCCCAAATCACACCTCCACACTTCAAGCTGAACTTGGAATATTTTATTTTTCTATGCCCCTGGGAGCTTTTAATATTCTTTAAAAGGATTTTGATAGGCTGTTAGTATTTATTTTGCTAAAATTTTATTTGACATATGTCTTTGAGTACCTTTAATTACACATTATTTTTACTCATTTTACCAATCTATTAAAAGCAAGCTATTTTTTGTTCTTTTCAACATCAAAGAGAACTTACTGAAATTGGACTAGTTAGCCAGCTACTCTTTGTACCAAAGAGTGACCATGGATGCCTTTCCTCCCAGCGGGTAAACCCACAAAAATCATGCTGTTATGGCTGAGCTACTGCACCTGTTCAAAATGGTCCCTTTGGCCTAAATATCAACCATTGGTAAAGATTAACAGCTTCACAGCTAAATTCATCAGGACTCTAAAATTGAATGCTTACCACTAAGTTGAGGTTAATTCCAGGAGGTGTAGAGGTTATCTCTATAAGCAATAGTTGTGTAAGTCTTATCTTTCCTTCTGAGCATGAAGGAGATTTACCAGAGTTGGGGTTACTCCCTGTGGAGCACAGGACTTGAGACATTTCAAGCAAGTTCTGTTATATATGGGTTTTGACCCTCTGTGATTCTCCTCATTCCAGATGTTGTCATCAGTCATCATCATCATCGTCATCAGTCATCATCATCATTATCCTCCGCTAGATTGTAGGCCATGTCTCTTCACCTGGCNAGATGTTGTCATCAGTCATCATCATCGTCATCAGTCATCATCATCATTATCCTCCGCTAGATTGTAGGCCATGTCTCTTCACCTGGCTCATTTTCATTGGAAAATGAGGTCCTATACCTTTGAGTTCCTATATCTTCCATGAATTATAGGAAATGATGCGTATAAAGGCTTCATACGGCCCCTAACACACAGCAGTTCCTCAGTAAAGCTATTCTTATTAGCAGCAGTAATATTAATACTATTATCTATAAACCCCAAGATTTGCTGCAGCTTCAAACATGAAATGTTCAATCAATCTTGGTCTAATTTTACTCTTAATTTTTGCTATAGGTGATTGCTGACCATATAAATTGACTATATCACTTCTAACTTCCAAAGCAAAAGAAATGGGTTTGGGCCGATTGTAGCAGAAAATAAATGTAAAATTGCCTAAAAACTTGGGGAACCAGACTTGGAAAATAAGAAGCAATATGGCCCAAATCACTGTCCAACACTGTGCAAATCACCCTTCAGAACCAACTGCGGACACTGCTGCCACCATAAGGGACCTTAGACGCTTCGTTTGTGCTGCTGACACCAAATGATGGGGCCACTCCTGCTCCAGTGTCGTTGTTGTCCCGGGAAATGGATGATGGCCACTCTTCCTTTAATTATTTTGATTTCTCAAAAGGATGGCCTTTTCGAGATGAAAGAAAACACATTTTGTAGAACAGAACACTCAGGCACAGAAAATTTAAGGCTTTTCCTAAGGCACAAAATCTGTAGTTCCCAAATCCCATTTCAATATGCTTTCTACCATACCACACTGTGTAAGAAAATACAAACAACTGAAACACATGTCTGATGAATAGAAAAGAGGTTCCACAGTGACTCCAATTTTCTTTATTGTTAAACAAAAACATTTAAAATTTCATCAAAAGTGCCTGTTCTCAATGTTACATCTATGCACTCTAGCTGTGGGCTTGTGTTTTGTGGAATGGGTTGGAGTCACAGTGGACACTCATATTGGAAAGGTGCTGGCATTCGAAAGAGGAAACGCAGCTCAAACCCGAACCACATCCCATGGAGACACTCAGGTCACTGGCCCAGTAACACTGAGAGCCTCCCCTGAGAATCTCCTAAGAAAAACAAAGTTATTTAAATGTTGAGGATGGGTTCAGAGGAAGAAATTAATTGCCCCCAAATACTGCAGAAAACAAGTGGTAAATCTATGAATAAACTTGGATTTCTTCTTTCCCTTATAGACTACTAATAAGCTAAATTTATGTCCAAATACGGTATTCTAGATTTCTTAAAAGAAAATACTAATGTGATCACATAAATAAAATAGTAAGAACTATGGTTACTTATAATTATTTTCATGATGAGAGCATAACTAAATCACTCCCTATATTTGCTGCTGGTTTCAAGGGTGGCCTGAACTGAAATTTGGTTTGGTGCGGTGGAGGTGGTAGGGAGAGCTGCACACATGGACGTATCTCATAGGGAGGAAACCACACAAGCAAATGAAGGCAAGCAGAGAGGATAGACTGTGTCCAAGGGACAGCCTGTGTGGTCAAAAACAGGTGGTAGAGAAGGCTTTGGTCAGTGGGCCCCAAAACCTTGCATAGTATGGATGGGACTGGACAGAGAGAAGGGCCCAGGTAAGGAATAATTCTTTAATTGCTTAAGGATTTTGCCTCATAAAGAGAAAACAAGTTAAAGTAACTGACCAAAGATACAAAAAGNTGCCTCATAAAGAGAAAACAAGTTAAAGTAACTGACCAAAGATACAAAAAGTATAGTAAAATGTAAGAATAACTGAAAAAACTTTGGGAACAAGAAAAACATATGCAAGAGAAATATGATGAAATCAAAAGAAAAGTAAATATCTGATACTATATTAATGGCTGTTGTCTGAGCTTCCTCGATCCAAAGTAAGGGACGAACCACAATCGACCTTGATAGTCATCATGTCTGTAGAGGTTATACACATGGTCCACGGGCATTGTTAGTTAAGTTGTTCAGGGGAGGACAGCTACTCATCACGATGGAGATTCTCCTCCCTCTGGGGGATATAAAGGCCATGCAGTGCACTGTGCACTCAGCATTAGATCTGCACAAAAAAGAATAACAAAATCTATAGGGCTGCTACTTGTAGCATCTGTCAATGTTCACTTATGATAAAAATTTAAATTGAAAACTATAATGTTTTATAAAAGGGAAAGGATAATAATGATTTAAGATAGAACAATACTGGTGCAAGAAAAGCAGAGGAAGAGGAACACCACTTCGGAGAGATGGAATCAGGTGATGAGGATGGAACGGCTGACGAGAGCAGGAAGTCAGACTGTTCCAGGCTCTCCCCCTATCACAATGGACAGCAAGAGGCCATTAAGCAAGGTAAGG
>NW_023251498.1:0-967 GCF_002007445.2 Ailuropoda melanoleuca
ACAGGGTTGCAGAAGGAAACAGAGACTGGATAGGCTCAGAACATAGGACAGCTCATGGTGGGAGAGTGCGGCGGTGGGGGGGGAGAGGTGGGGAGATTTGGGGTGAGCGGGACACCCTCAGCCCTCCAGACAAGTCCCCAGAAGCCATCTGTGCATCTCACAGCTTCTTGTCGCTCACCTTCCAACCACAGATATTCCAGGTGAACCCAGGCGTCCTCGGCCCTCCCCGCCAGCAGCAGGCACCTGGGCGCCCGCCAGAGGCTTTGAAGGAGTGTTTCCAGCACGAACACCGTCTCCCACGCAGTCGTGCTGGAGCATTTCTGAGCTAAAACTCGAGTCAGGGAAGGCAACTGAGGAGAGGGCAACAGCTTACCTGCCGACGCGGGCCCCTCTGTCGGCTTCGGCAAGGATGCCAAGGACAGAGTGAAACACAAAAGAACAGGATACAATGTCTTAAATGTCAAACATGTTTCACTCTCAGTTAACTGTCAGTGGGCCCTCCACCTTGTGGGTTATGTACAGTTTCTGACTCTAGATTGATTCCCTTCCCCGTCTTTGCTCGGTGGGGGCGCTGCTTCCGTCGCCCAGCAGGTGCGTGCACTGGGAGGACGCAGCTGATGTGCATTCCAGAAAATCAGAGCACGGCGGTTGACAGATTTTTTAAGCAGATAGATTTTAAAGAAAGCATTCTTTGGGCATCCCTGCTGTTCAGTATAACCTATTCTCGTTCTTCCTTTGATGGTTTGGGGTCCTTTCTTTCTCCAAAGTCCTCTGTGTGTTGTCTTTTACTCTTAGAGACTCTGCCACGAACAGGCTCCTGACCTAATTTAAAATGTGCCAACAATGGAGCCGGTCACAGAGTCAGGGAAAGACCAAGTGACGTGTTCAGCTTCTTTATTCTTTGTAATTCTGTCAGGTAGAAAGCAGTACCTACAGAGACAGCTCCTTGCAGTGCTCGGAAGGAGCT
>NW_023251499.1:0-164 GCF_002007445.2 Ailuropoda melanoleuca
GTACCAAAGCACCTTGATTCCTGTTCCACCTTCCATAAGGCCGTCCTGACTTCAAGGGCTTTTCCCTCACACTTTGTTTCTTTGTACTAAGGGCTGGATCCTCCCAAGACCCCTACACCCAATGTGGAATCGGGGTCCCCAGTGAAAAGGCTGCTGTTCGCTGG
>NW_023251499.1:377-619 GCF_002007445.2 Ailuropoda melanoleuca
GTGGGGCACTCTCGTCAGGCTTCCATGACCACTTTCCCTCATGTTTCCCTATTTACGAAGCATGATGATAGTGCTAAGACGGTCCCTGTACGGTGTTGTCTCTGACGGACGTGTTTTGGGCCTTTTCGTTCCATTGCCCCAGCAGTTTAGACAGGATTTCCCCACGGAGCAAACATTTCGTTGGAAGCGGGTTTTGTCCGAATTGTCTTTCTCAGTGCTGTGTTCGTCGTGTTTCACTCACG
>NW_023251499.1:714-810 GCF_002007445.2 Ailuropoda melanoleuca
TTGTTTCTCGGTTCTAAGGGCTGGATCCTCCCCCGGCCCCTACAACCAATGTGGAATCGGGGTCCCCAGTGAAAAGGCTGCTGTTCGCTGGAGGTG
>NW_023251500.1:0-2014 GCF_002007445.2 Ailuropoda melanoleuca
CACTGGATGTTTTTTCCTGCTTTATCAAAGATTAGCTGCCCAAAGAGCCGAGGGTCCATTTCTGGGTTCTCCGTTCTGTTCCATTGGTCCATGTGTCTGTTTTTGTGCCAGTACCATGCTGTCTTTGTGATCACCGCTTTGTAGTACAGCTCGAAATCCGGCATTGTGATGCCCCCAGCTTTGTTTTTCCTTTTCAACAGTTCCTTGGAGATTCGGGGCCTTTTCTGGTTCCATACAAATTTAAGGACTATTTGTTCCAGTTCTTTGAAAAATGTCCTCGGTATTTTGATCGGGATAGCATTGAAAGTGTAGATTGCTCTGGGTAGTATGGACATTTTAACTATGTTAATTCTTCCAATCCATGAGCATGGAATATTTTTCCATCTTTTTATGTCTTCCTCAATATCTNGTATTTTTCAATCTTTTAATGTCTTCCTCAATGTCTTTCAAGAGTGATTTATAGTTTCTAGAATATAGGTCCTTTACGTCTCTGGTTAAGTTAATTCCAAGGTAACGTATGGTTTTTGGTGTTATTGTAAATGGGATGGATTCCCTAATTTCTCTTTCTTCAGTCTCGTTATTCGTGTATAGAAATGCAACTGATTTCTGGGCATTGATTTTGTATCCTGCCACCTTACTGAATTGTTCTATAACTTCTAATAGTTTGGGAGTGGATTCCTTTGGGTTTTCCATATAGAGTATCATGTCATCTGCAAAGAGAGACAGTTTGACTTCTTCTTTGCCGATTTGGATACCTTTGATCCCTTTTTGTCTTCTGATTGCTGTTGCAAGGACTTCTAGTACTATGTTGAATAATAGTGGCGAGAGTGGGCATCCTTGTCATGATCCTGATCTTAAGGGAAAGGCTTCCAGCTTTCCCATATTGAGAATAATATTTGCAGTAGGCTTTTCATAGATGGCTTTTATGAGATTGAGAAATGTACCCTCTATTCCTACACTCTGAAGGGTTTTAATCAGGAAAGGATGCTGTATTTTGTCAAATGCTTTTTCTGCATCAATTGAGAGGATCATATGGTTCTTGAGTCTTTTCTTGTTGATATGATGTATCACATTGATTGATTTGCGAGTGTTGAACCATGCTTGCATCCCAGGTATGAATCCCATTTGTTCATGATGGATAATCCTTTTAATGTACTGTTGGATCCTATCAGCAAGGATCTTGTTGAGGATTTTGGCATCCATATTCATTAGGGAAATCTGTCTGTAATTCTCCTTTTTGAGGGGGTCTTTGCCTGGTTTGGGGATCAAGGTAATATTAGCCTCATAGAATGAGTTTGGTAGCTTTCCTTCTGTTTCTATTTTTTGAAATAGCTTTAGGAGAATAGGTATTATTTCTTCTTTGAATGTTTGGTAGAATTCCCCAGGAAAACCGTCTGGGCCTGGAGTTTTATTATTTGGAAGGTTTTTTATCACAGACTCAATCTCCTCATACTTAATTGGCCTGTTTAAAAAATCTATTTCTTCCTGTTGCAGTTTTGGTAGTTTATAGGTTTCCAGGAAGGCCTCCATCTCTTCCAGATTGCTTAGTTTTTTGGCATATAGCTGTTGATAAAAGTTTCTAATAATCCTTGCAATTTCAATGGTGCTGGTCGTGACCTCTCCCTTTTCAGTCATAATTTTAATAATCTCAGTCCTTTCTCTTTGTTTTTGGACAAGTTTTGCCAGTGGTCTATCAATTTTATGGATTCTCTCAAAGAACCAGCTTCTAGTCCTGTTGATCTGCTCTACTGTGGTTCTGGTCTCTAATTCATTGATTTCTGCTCTAATCTTGGTCAACTCCTTCCTTGTCAGTGGGTTAGGCCTGTCCCTCTGTTGCTGTTCCAGTTTCTTGAGGTGAGAATATAGAAACTGCATTTTAGATTTTNCGTATTTTAGATTTTTCTATTCTTTTGAATGAGGCTTTGATGGCTATGTATTTCCCACCTTAGGACTGCCTTTGCAGTATCCCATAGGTTTTGGAGTGTTGTGTATTCATTCTCGTTGGTCTCCATAA
>NW_023251501.1:0-973 GCF_002007445.2 Ailuropoda melanoleuca
AATAAAATTGACAGACCACTGGCAAGACTTATCCAAAAGAAAAGAGAAAGGACCCAAATTATTAAAATTATTAATGAAAAAGGAGCGGTCACTACCAACACCAATGAAATTGGATGGATTATTACAAACTATTATCAACAGCTATATGCCAAAAAACTAAGCAATCTGGAAGAGATGGAGGTCTTCTGGAAACCTATAAACTACCAAGCCTGAAACAGGAAGTAATTGATTTCTTAAAAAGGCCAATTAATTATTAAGAGATTGAGTCAGTGATAAACCACCTTCCAAATAACAAAACTCCAGGTGGGGACGGTTTTCCTGGGGAATTCTACCAAACATTCAAAGAAGAAATAATACGTATTCTCCTAAAGCTATTTCAAAAAATAGAAACAGAAGGAAAGCTACCAAACTCATTCTATGAGGCCAATATTACCTTGATCCCAAAACCAGGCAAAAACCCCACCAAAAAGGAGATTTACAGACCAATTTCCCTNTAAGAGATTGAGTCAGTGATAAACAACCTTCCAAATAACAAAACTCCAGGTGGGGACGGTTTTCCTGGGGAATTCTACCAAACATTCAAAGAAGAAATAATACGTATTCTCCTAAAGCTATTTCAAAAAATAGAAACAGAAGGAAAGCTACCAAACTCATTCTATGAGGCCAATATTACCTTGATCCCAAAACCAGGCAAAAACCCCACCAAAAAGGAGATTTACAGACCAATTTCCCTAATGAATATGGACGTCAAAATCCTCAACAAGATCCTTGCTAATAGAATCCAACAGTACATTAAAAGGATTATCCATCATGAACAATTGGGATTCATATCTGGGATGCAAGCAAGGTTCAACATTCGCAAATCAATCAGCGTGATACATCATATCAACAAGAAAAGAATCAGGAAACATATGATCCTCTTAATTGATGCAGAAAAAGCATTTGACAAAATACAGCATCCTTTCCTGACTAA
>NW_023251502.1:0-1814 GCF_002007445.2 Ailuropoda melanoleuca
GGCTCTTCCACTGGGAGCCTGCTTCTTCCTCTCCCACTCCCCCTGTGTTCTCTCTCTTGCTGGCTGTCTCTGTCTCTGTCAAATAAATAAATAAATAACCTTAAAAAAATCTTAGAAAAAAAACAAGCAAAACCAAGTTTATGAAGGTACTGCAGTGAGAGGAACACCACCCACCTTGACGGAATGCTAGTAGTGTCTTAGTAAAAATCTGGGGAGGATATTCACTAGTTTTAGGGGAAAGGTTGGGTAATTTCAAGGTGGTTTTTTCATTGAAGGCAATCGGGCAGAGTTTATGATACCATAGCCTTGGATTTGTCACAAGTGAGTGAGAGTGAGACAAGAATCCTGAATTAAGTGTTGAAGAGATACAATTTGTCTATGAGTGAACCAGCTTGAATGGATCACAGCCCACGAACCAGGTTTTCTTGGAGCTCATTTGGAGAATGGTTTAAAATAGGGGTTGGGAATTATGCTTGTTCCCAGCACTAACACAAGAATAGGGAGTTGTATTGACTTTAGTTTTCACACACAGTAGCTGTGTGATCATAACATAGTTGATTAGTATTTTCTGTGCCATTGTTTCTCATGTAAAGGTGGAGATAGTAATTCCCACTTCACAGAGTTATTCAAGACAGTGCCTTATGATAAATTAGCTGGGCCTAATTTGAAGGTAGACATTATTCCATTGAAATTTTAGAAAGGCTATGCACACAGAAGGAGGGAGGGAGGAAGGAAAGGAGGGAGGAAGGAGATATGAAAGAAAAAAGAAGGAAAGAAAGAGAGCAGGAAAGGGAAAGGGTAGAAAGAATCTGTTCATATATATTTAATTTTTAGTGTATTTTAATTTAGAAAGTAACTATATATTGGGATCTCTCTCTTTTATTCCAAATTTATCAAAAGCTGGTCCGGTCTTTGAGTAAATGCCTTTTCTCCAGTTTTCATCTGGGGCTGGGTATGAAGTGATCATCAGCCTCGGTGTTCTGGAAGTAAGTCCTTTATGATGAAATAGCACTGGAAATAACCCACAAGCAAAAAGCTTTATAGGCCATTGAAGGTCCCCAAGGCTGTTTACTGCTTTAAGCTTATTTTTACTCATCATCACAGGAAAAGAAATAAGTAGGGCATTGTTCTTCTTATGTCAAATAGTTTGAAATGAAGATGGGATGGTTTTGTATAAAAGTCAAAATGCTTAATTTTGTTTTTATTTTCAAAACAAGTAGAGAGATACAATTTGATTATGTTAATATCCAATCATGATTCTGCTCTTGATCACAAAGTCTTTTGAAACTTTACACAGGAAACATTAGAGCAGTTTATTGTATGTCACTCCCTGGCAGATATTTGAAGGATGATAGGTGGAATAAATGTTTGAAACAAGAAACCATTTTTTGTTGTGCCAAACACGTGAACTCCGTGCTTGGTGAAAGACGTCTAGGCCAAGGAAGGTGCGAGCTGTGCTGTGAGGGAACCCGAGCCAGGCTGATCCCGTGAGACTTAGCAGGAATGGCTTTGATTCCATATGCCTGACTCACATAGTGCAGTCTTTTGACTTAAAACTGATATGTCAGGTTAAAAGGTTCAGAATCACCAGTACGCTAACCTCTCCTAAAATCTAGTTATGGCAACATCAGTCTCTCAGGTGTGGTGTTCAGGGCACCTCTTCTTCAGAGTCACCTGGGGTCTTTATCGAAAGCAGATTATTGACCCCTTATTCTGGATTCACTCTGTCAGAATATCTGGGGAGAAATGTGTGGAAATCTACACTTTAATAACCTCCCCTAGTGATCCTTGACCCATAAAATTTTGAGGGCCGC
>NW_023251503.1:0-5457 GCF_002007445.2 Ailuropoda melanoleuca
CTCAATAGATGCAGAAAAAGCATTTGACAAAATAGAGCATCCTTTCCTGATTAAAACCCTTCAGAGTGTAGTGATAGAGGGTACGTTCCTCAATCTCATAAGAGCCATCTATGCAAAGCCTACAGCAAATATCATTCTCAATGGGGAAAAGCTGGAATCCTTTCCCTTAAGATCAGGAACATGACAAGGATGCCCACTCTTGCCATTATTATTCAACAAAATACTAGAAGTCCTTGCAACAGCGATCAGACAACAAAGAGGGATAAAATGTATCCAAATTGGCAAAGAAGAAGTCAAAATGTCTCTCTTCACAGATGACATGATACTCTATGTGGAAAACCCTAAAGAAAACCCCCCCCAACTACTAGAAGTTATAGAGCAATTAAGTAATATGGCAGGATACAAAATCAATGCTCAGAAATCAGTTGCAATTCTATACACGAGCAATGAGACTGATGAAAAAGAAATTAGGGAATCCATCCCATTTACAATAGCACCAACAATCATACGTTACTTTGGAATTAACTTAACTGGAGTCGTAAAAGATCTATATTCTAGAAACTACAAGTCACTCTTGAAAGACATTGAAGAAGACACAAAAAGATGGAAAAATATTCCATGCTCATGGATAGGAAGAATTAACATAGTTAAAATGTCCATGTTACCCAGAGCAATGTACACTTTTAATGCCATCGCGATCAGCGTAAAAATGACATTTTTCAAAGAACTATAAAAAACAGCCCCTCAAGTTGTGTGGAACCAGAGAAGGCCCCGAATCACAAGTAATTGTTGAAAAGGAAAGACAAAGCTGGGGGCATCACAGTTNGTTGAAAAGGAAAAACAAAGCTGGGGGCATCACAATGCCGGATTTCGAGCTGTACTACAAAGCTGTGATCACAAAGACAGCATGGTACTGGCACAAAAACAGACACATAGATCAATGGAACAGAATACAGAACCCAGAAATGGACCCTTAGCTCTTTGGGCAACTAATCTTTGACAAAGCAGGAAAAAACATCCGGTGGAAAAAAGACAGTCTCTTCAATAAATGGTGCTTGGGAAAATTGGACAGCTACATGCAAAAGAATGAAACTTGACCACTCTCTCACACCATACACAAAGATAAACTCTAAATCAATGAAAGTCCTCGATGTGAGACAGGAATCCATGAAAATCCTAGAGGAGAGCATAGGCAGCAACCTCTATGACATCTGCCACAGCAACCTTTGTCATGACACCTGCCCAAAGGCAAGAGAAACAAAGCAAAATGAACTTGTGAGACTTCATCAAATTAAAAAGCTTCTGCACAGCCAAGGAAACAGTCAAAAAAACTAAGAGGCAGCCCACGGAATGGGAGGATATATTTGCAAAAAAAACTAAGAGGCAGCCCACGGAATGGGAGGATATATTTGCAAATGATGCTACAGATAAAATACTGGTATCCAAGATCTACAAAGAACTTCTCAAACTCAATACATGAGAAACAAATAAACAAATCAAAAAATGGGCAGAAGATATGAACAGACACTTTTCCAATGAAGATATACAAGTGGCTAACAGACATATGAAAAAATGTTCAAAATCATTAGCCATCGGGGAAATTCAAAAAATTGACAAGGCAAGAAACAACAATTGCTGGAGAGGATGTGGAGAAAGGGGATCCCTCCTACATTTTTGGTGGGAATGCCAGTTCATACAGCAACTCTGGAGAACAGTGTGGAGGTCCCTTAAAAAGTTAAAAATTGAGCTACCCTATGATCCAGCCATTGCAGTCCTGGGTATTTACCCCAAAGATACCGACATAGTGAAGAGAAGGGCCATATGTACCCCAATGTTCATAGCAGCATCGTCCACAATAGCTAAATCATGGATGGAGCCGAGATGCCCTTCAACAGATGACTGGATTAAGAAGATGTGGTCCAATATAAGAACTAAGGAGATTGGTAGGGGAAGAAAGGGATAAAGAAAGCGGGGGTAATCAGAAGGGCAATGAAGCATGAGAGACTACGGACTCTGAGAAAGAAACCGAGGGCTTCAGAGCGGAGGGGGGGTGGGAGAATGGGATAGACTGGTGATGGGTAGTAAGGAGGGCACGTATTGCATGGTGCACGGGGTGTTATATGCAACTAATGAATCATCAAACTTTATTTCAGATGCCAGGGATGTACTGTATGGTGGCTAAGATAATATAATAAAAAATCAAAAAAAACCTCTCTACAACTAACTTCCCTACGTCTGGTCCCATTACACAAATTTCACATCCTCCTATCCAATTCAGTCATTCCTTTGGAGAGATTTAAAAAAAACCTATAATAAATTTAGACTATATGTAAAAAAAAAGATGTGGTCCATATATGCAATGGATATTACTCAGCTATCAAAAAGAACAATTTCTCAACATTTACTGCAACATGGATGGCACTGGAGGAGATAATGCTATGTGAAATAAGTCAAGCAGACAAAGACAATTATCATATGATTTCTCTCATCTATGGAACATAAGAAGTAGGAAGATTGTAGGAGAAGAAAGGGATAAAGGAAGAGGGGTAATCAGAAGGGGGAATGAAGCATGAAAGACTATGGACTCTGAGAAACAAACTGAGGGCTTCAGAGGGGAGGGTGGTGGGGGAATGGGATAGACTCGTGATGGGTAGTAAGGAGGGCACGTATTGCATGGTGCACTGGGTGTTATACGCAACTAATGAATCATCGAACTTTACATCAAAAAATAGAAATAAAAAAATAAAAATAAAAAAAAAGAATTGGCAATGGGAAAAGACCTGGGGAAATAATGGTACCCCAGTACTTCTGTGGCATATTCGCAAACCCTATGAATTTTTAACGAAGGAACAATGTCCACAATTAGATTTGAAATGAGGTTTTCTTTGTAGGCACCTTATGGTAAGTGGAGTATGAGTGGATTTTACTTTATATTCAGTAAATGATACCAAGTGCAAAAAACACCATGATTTAATAGAAAATAAAAGCAAATTGTTGATTGTTCAAAAAAAAAAAGTAGGATGTTCTTTAACCTCTTTTTTTTTTTTTAGGATGTTCGTTAACCTCTTTTTATTTGAGTTCTTTCCAAATTTCCTCTTGTGATTGAGTTCCAGTTTCAAAGCATTGTGGTCAGAAAATATGCAGGGAATGATCCCAATCTTTTGGTACCAGTTGAGACCTGATTTGTGAACCAGTATGTGATCTGTTCTGGAGAATGTTCCATGTGGAGTAGAGAGGAATGTGTATTTTGTTGCTTTGGGATGGAATGTTCTGAATATATCTGTGAAGTCCATCTGGTCAGTGTGTCATTCAAAGCCCTTTTTTCCTTGTTGATCTTCTTCTTAAATGATCTGGCCATTGCAGTGAGTGGGGTGTTAAAGTCCCCTTCTATTATTTTATATCAACGTGTTTCTTTAATTTTGTTATTAATTTGCTTATATAATTGGCTGCTACTATGTTAGGGGCATAAATATTTATAATTGTAAGATCATTTAGTTGGACAGACCCTTTAAGTATGATATAGTGTCCTTCCTCATCTATTATTACTGTCTTTGGTTTAAAATCTAATTTGATATAAGGATTGCCACCCCGGCTTTCTTTAGATGTCCATTAGCATGATAAATGGCTTTCCACCCCCTCACGTTCAATCTGGGGTGTCTTTGGGTCTAAAATGTGTCTCTTGGGGGCAGCATTTGATGGGTCTTTTTTTTTTTAACCAATTTGATACCCTCTGTCTTTTGATTGGGGCATTTAGCCCATTTACATTCAGAGTAACTATTGAAAGTTATGAATTTAATGCCATTGTATTACCTGTAAGGTGACTGTTACTGTATATTGTATCTGTTCTTTTCTGGTCTATGTTACTTTTGGGTTCTCTCTTTGCTTAGAGGATCCCTTTTAATCTATCTTGTAGTGCTGATTTGGTGATCACAAATTCATTTAGTTTCTGTGTTGTGGAAGCTTTTTTTTTTGATAATAAATTTTTATTATGGTATGTTATCACCATACAGTACATCCCAAGTTTTTGATGTAAAGTTCCATGATTCATTACTTGCATATAACACCCAGTGAACCATGCAGTATGTGCCCTCCTTAATACCCATCACCAGCCTATCCCTCCCCCCGCCGAAGCCTTCAGTTTGTTTCCTAGAGTCCATNCTTAGAGGATCCCTTTTAATCTATCTTGTAGTGCTGATTTGGTGATCACAAATTCATTTAGTTTCTGTTTGTTGTGGAAGCTTTTTTTTTTGATAATAAATTTTTATTATGGTATGTTATCACCATACAGTACATCCCAAGTTTTTGATGTAAAGTTCCATGATTCATTACTTGCATATAACACCCAGTGAACCATGCAGTATGTGCCCTCCTTAATACCCATCACCAGCCTATCCCTCCCCCCGCCGAAGCCTTCAGTTTGTTTCCTAGAGTCCATAGTCTCTCATGGTTCATTGGAAGCTTTTAACCACTCCTTCTATTTTGAATTACCTCTGAGCTGGACAAAGTATTCTTGGGTGCATATTTTTCTCATTTAGCACCCTGAATGTCATGCCAGTCCTCTCTCGCCTGCCAGGTCTCTGTGGATCGGTGTTCTGCCAATACAATGTTTCTACCCTTGTGGTTACCAACCTCTTGTCCCGAGGTGCTTTCAAGATTTTCTCTTTGTCTATGAGATTTGTAAGTTTCACTATTATATGTTGGGTTATTGATCTGTTTTTATTGATTTTGAGGGGAGTTCTCTGTGCCTTCTGGACTTGAATGCCTGCTTCCTGCCCCAGATTGGAAAGCTCTCACTTTTGCTCCAATATACCATCTGCCCCCCCTTTCCTCTTCTTCTGGGATCACAATTATTCTAATATTGTTTTGTTTTATGGTATCACCTGTCCTTTGAATTCTCCTTTCGTGATCCAGTAGTTATTTATGTCTCTTTTTCTCAGCTCCTTTACTCTCCATCATTTTTAAAAAGATTATTTATTTATTATTTATTTGCGATATATATAGAGAGTGTGTGAGAGAGAGAGCATGAGCAGGGGGCAGAGGGAGAGGGAGAGGGAGAGGGAGAGGGAGAAGCAGAATCCCCACTTAGCAGGCAGCCTGATGCAGGGCTCGATCCCAGGACCCTGGGATCGTGACCTGAGCCAAATGCAGACATTTAACTGACTGAGCCACTCAGGTGCACCTATTCTCCATCATTTTGTCTTCTTTATCACTAATTCTCCCTTCTGCCTCATTTATCCTACTAGTCAGAGCCTCCATTTTTGATTGTATCTCATTAATAGCCTTTTTGTTTTTGATGTGATTAGACTTTAGTTCTTTTATTTCTCCAGAAAGGGATTCCCTAGCATCTTCTATGCTTTTTTCCAAACCCAGCTAGTATCTTTAGTTAAAAACACCTTACTTATGGCCATACTGATTAAGTCCCTGGCAGTCAGTACTATCTCTTGTTCTCTTTTTTGA
>NW_023251504.1:0-185 GCF_002007445.2 Ailuropoda melanoleuca
TTCTTTTGTTTCTCTTACCTTTGGAGATGTGTCATGAAAAAAGTTGCTGTGGCCGATGTCAAAGAGGTTGCAGTCTACGTCCTCCGCTATGATTTTGATGGATTTCTGTCTCACATCAAGGTCTTTCATCCATTTGGAGTTTATCTTTGTGTATGGTGTGAGAGAGTGGTCAAGTTTCATTCTTT
>NW_023251504.1:351-536 GCF_002007445.2 Ailuropoda melanoleuca
TGGTCTATGTGTCTGTTTTTGTGCCAGTACCATGCTGTCTTTGTGATCACAGCTTTGTAGTATAGCTTGAAATCTGGCAATGTGATGCCCCCAGCTCTGTTTTTCCTTTTCACTAATTCCTTGGTGATTCGGGGCCTTTTCTGGTTCCACACAAATTTAAGGGCTGTTTGTTCCAGTTCTTTGAA
>NW_023251505.1:0-171 GCF_002007445.2 Ailuropoda melanoleuca
ACCATCCTGCTCAAGAATGACTCGATAAACCAGGAAGTCAAAAATCAATTTAAACAATTTATGGAGAACAATGAGAATGAAAACAAAACGGTCCAAAACCTATGGGATACTGCAAAGGCAGTCCTAAGAGGGAAATACATAGCCATCCAAGCCTCACTCAAAAGAATAGAA
>NW_023251505.1:442-616 GCF_002007445.2 Ailuropoda melanoleuca
GGAGAGGTCACGACCAACAACATTGAAATTGGAAGGATTTTTAGAAATTTTTGTCAACAGCTATATGCCAAAAAACTAAGCAATCTGGAAGAGATGGAGGCCTTCACTGAAACAGGAAGAAATAGATTTCTTAAACAGGCCAATTAACTATGAAGAAATTGAGTCAGTGATAAA
>NW_023251506.1:0-732 GCF_002007445.2 Ailuropoda melanoleuca
ATGTCTGCTTTTTCACTTCCTTTTTAGGACTTTATGGGCAACAGCCTGCCAACCAAGTCATCATTCGGGAGTGGTATCGAGACAGTGACAGTGATCTGGCACTGGGCATGCTGGCTGGAGCAGCCACGGGAATGGCCTTAGGGTCTCTGTTCTGGGTCTTCTAGAATCCTTCAGATCTGGACGTGCATAGCTTTTGATGCCCTGTGTGCAATACTATAATTTGCAGGGTGGTTCTGTTGGTGATAAATGTTTTTAATAATAGTTTGAATAGTTCTTTTGAAAGTGGTGACATCATAGTTACAACTAATCCACACACATACTGTAGAGAAGGCTTCTGACTTCTGAAGTTTAGCTAAAACATGGACTCTGGGGCACTGGCTTATTCCAGGAGTTTCTTTATGGAACTCTCAGAATACCTTATTTTTAACATACCTGTTTTGAAAGGCATTTTCTTTTCAGTTAGGTGTGGCGCTTAAGGGACAGTTGACTCTGATGTTATGTTAGTGGTGGTGTATGAGTGAGTTGTGGGACATGGGGNAGCTTCTTTCTGTTTAACATCAAACCTTCAAGCCTCGGATCGAACTGGCTGCATGTGACTTCAGGAATCGCGGGCTGGTAAGCTCTCAGGAACTTCCCTGAGGCAGTGAGGTTATATTCCCATGATCTGTGGGGCCAGTGACTGCTCAGGATGATGAGGGAGGGGCAGCCCTCCCTCCCTTCCCCCCCTTAAAA
>NW_023251507.1:0-860 GCF_002007445.2 Ailuropoda melanoleuca
CTGTCCATTGCTGTAAGTGGGGTGTTAAAGTCTCCTACTATTATTGTAGTATTATCAATTGGTTTCTTTACGTTTGTTATTAGACTTTTTGGGTATTTGGGTGCTCCTGTGTTGTGTGCATAAATGTTTACAATTTTTATATCTTCTTTTGGACTGTTCCCTTTATGATTATATAGAGTCCTTCTTTGTCTCTTGTTACAGTCTTTGTTTTAAAGTCTATTTTGTCTGATATAAGTATTGCCATTCCAGCTTTCTTTTGACATCCATTTGCATGATAGGTGTTCCTCCATCTCCTCACTTTTAATCTGTAGGTGTCTTTAGGTCTAAAATGAGTCTTGTGTAGACAGCATATAGATGGATCTTGTTTTTTTATCCATTTTGTCACCCTATGTCTTTATTGGAGCATTTACTCCATTTACATTCAAAGTAATTACTGGTAGATATGTGTTTATTGCCATTTTTTACTTGTTTTGTGGTTGTTTCTGAAGAATTTCTCTGATTCATGTTTTGCTGATTTTATTTATAGTGATATATTTGGATTTCTTCCTGTTTATTCTTTGTATGTTTATTAGTGGGTTTTGATATATGGTTATCTTTAGATTTGTATTTAACCTCTTCTGCATATAACAGTCTACATTAAGTTGATGGTAGTTCAAGTTTGAATCCATTCTTTTTCCTCTCATCACCATGTTTTAGGTATATGTTATGATACTTTATATCCCTTTTTTGTATTCCTTAACTCATTTTTTACAGAAATACTCATCTCTGTATTTAGTTGTGGAATTTGTTCTTCCAGTCTTCAGGTCGCTCTCTGGTTTGTTGAGCTGGATGTGGATGATATCTAGTTGAAAATGTGGCGG
>NW_023251507.1:1258-1621 GCF_002007445.2 Ailuropoda melanoleuca
ATTGAGCGTCTGCCTTTGGCTCAGGGCGTGATCCCAGCATTCTGAGATCGAGCCCCACATCAGGCTTCTCCACTAGGAGCCTGCTTCTTCCTTTCCCACTCCCCCTGCTTGTGTTCCCTCTCTTGATGGCTGTCTCTCTTAGTCAAATAAATTAAAAAAAAAGAAAGAAAGAAAGAAAAGAAAATGTGGGATGGGGTGAACTCAGGGTCCTCCTCCTCTGCCATCTTCCCAAGAGACCATTCTTAAGGGGTCATTACCCTAATGGCTAGGAGCATGATCCCTGGGGCCAGAGTATCCAAGTTCAAATCTCAGTTATACTATTTCCTAACTGTGTGACTTGAGGCAACTTATTTAACTTCTTTG
>NW_023251508.1:0-584 GCF_002007445.2 Ailuropoda melanoleuca
ATGCTTCCCTCCCATCTCAGGTTCTCCCATAGAGGTTCTGGGGATGTACTTGCTAGTCAACACCTGGGTTCTCTGCTGGTGAAGACCTTTGCTTCAGGTGTGGAGAAGGACAAAATAGGTAGAGCTGATCTGTTCTCTGGGTCAAGATGGAAAACTGTACATTATGTGAAGAATTCAAGATTTCTTCCTTATTATGTAAATTATTCTCTATGTTNATGTAAATTATTCTCTATGTTTGGGCAAGCAAATGATATTTTTTTAAAAAAAGATTTATTTATTTTTCTGACAGAAAGAGAGACAGCCAGCAAAAGAGAGAAAACAAGCAGGGGGAGTGGGAGAGGAAGAAGCAGGCTCCCAGCATATGAGCCTGACGTGGGGCTCGATTCCAGAATGCCGGGATCACGCCTTGTGGCTAATGCAGACGATTAACGACTGAGCCACCCAGGTGCCCCCAGCAAATGATACTTCAAGTACAAATAATATTTTAGCTAAAGTAAAATATAACTTAAATGACTGATTCTACTTGAAAGCATGAATCTTCTCAACTACAGTAGCCATTGAAGCAGTTCTTTGTTTTCTTCCCC
>NW_023251509.1:0-275 GCF_002007445.2 Ailuropoda melanoleuca
CTTCACGCAGGGCTGTGTGTGCGAGGCTGGGAGCTGGCAGGCAGGTGCAGGAGTGCCGAGGGCCGCGCGGCAGGCAGCCCGTCAGCTTCTTGCCTTCTCACACAGTGCATCAGATCTGCGGAGCTGGTCGGAGTGTTCGTCAGCCCAGAAGTGTTTCTGAAGCTGCTCTTGTCCGTGCTGAAGAAGTCGCCCTCCCCCTCCGGCCTCCTGGTCCTCGCTTCCATCATCCGAGGCTGCCCGAGGGAGGCCCTCCAGCCACACGTGAAGGTCATCGC
>NW_023251509.1:366-2082 GCF_002007445.2 Ailuropoda melanoleuca
TAAGCTGTGGGAAGGGAGGCCAGCGAGCACATCCTGAGGTGAACCCTCTGTGCAGGGAGAGCAGGCAGCGCCCCCTGCCTGCTGCTTTCCACACATACCTGTTGATCAGTATTAGTATTAGCAGATCCCCACGGCGCATCAGAGCTTTCCGCCCCACAGGGGTGGCCAGGGTACTGCCACTGACACCGTCTAGTCTGGGGACCTGTGTGCCTGCTTCCTCCTGCTCGTTCCACTCAGTGGTCATTCACGTTGGAACTAAACATACGGACAGTGCAGGTCCTGCCTCACACTGGCCGCCTTCCACATGCCCAGTGGCCACTGTGCGGGACAGTATGGGATAGGGCAGGTCCATGCTGGGGACAGGCTGTGGAGGCACTGCACCCCTTTCTGCCCTCACNAGTCCTCAGCCCGTCATCCCGAGCTGGTTCTTTGCTCATGTCCCTCGGCATTGTCGTAATGTGCTCAGAACAGCTGAGCTCCGCTGGGAAACGGGTATGGGAGTCCGCACGTGGCTACTGCGTATTTGCTTTATGCTACGTTGAAGCAGTCTGGCTAGCCAGGCTTCGTCATTTGGAGTAATTTATAATTGTTTGCTATTGAGAAAAAATAAGGACTTTGTTTTTGTTTGGCTGTGACACGCTTAAACTCTACAACCCTAGCACTGGACGTGGCCCTCTCACTCCTCTGTAGGGAACAGGGCTAGCCACTTGTCCGTCCCCGTGGCGCAGGCTCGAGGCCCCGCAGCGGCTGCTGGGGCCATGACTGGCCCGGGGATGGGGGACCAGCTGTGTCTTCGGGCACGGCCGGGCGCCAGGATGCTGTGCATGAGCTCATCTGTTCCTTCTCCGGCTCGGGTGACAAGGTGGCCCTGTGGTGGTTGCAGGTCTGCCCTCAAGGCCGCTTAAAACACGGCGGGTGGGAACTGAGGCTGAGGGTGTGAGGGAGTGTCGACGAACCATTCTGCCTGCTCTTGGCACTTTTAACACGTTTCATCTTTTCCCAAACCCGTTTTTAACATCATCGTCAAACCCGTGTGAATTCTGCATTTTTGCTCAGGGTGGTCTGGAAAAGTTCTGATCCCTCTAGGTAGATTTGTGAGCCAGAAGCTTTCCTTTTCCTAAAAGGCTAAATTTGAAATTTTGTATACGTGTTTAAATACAGATCTTACAAATTTTATAGGAAAGCAAATATAATTTTCATGTTTTAGCATTATTTACACAAAAGTTTAATCCCTTAATCCACAAAGTTCAGATTATGCGCTTGGCTCCTCATCTTCCAGGGTTTTTTTTGTTTTTTTTTTTTTTTTNGGCCCTGTCGTGGTTGCAGGTCTGCCCTCAAGGCCGCTTAAAACACGGCGGGTGGGAACTGAGGCTGAGGGTGTGAGGGAGTGTCGACGAACCATTCTGCCTGCTCTTGGTGCTTTTAACACGTTTCACCTTTTCCCAAACCCGTTTTTAACATCATCGTCAAACCCGTGTGAATTCTGCATTTTTGCTCAGGGTGGTCTGGAAAAGTTCTGATCCCTCTAGGTAGATTTGTGAGCCAGAAGCTTTCCTTTTCCTAAAAGGCTAAATTTGAAATTTTGCATACGTGTTTAAATACAGATCTTACAAATTTTATAGGAAAGCAAATATAATTTTCATGTCTTAGCATTATTTACACAAAAGTTTAATCCCTTAATCCACAAAGTTCAGATTATGCGCTTGGCTCCTCATC
>NW_023251509.1:2121-3807 GCF_002007445.2 Ailuropoda melanoleuca
TTTTTTTTTTTTTTTTTTTTTTTTTGAGGAAGAATTTCTGCAATGATTTTTCTTCTTTTGTTTTATTTTGTTTTTTTAAGTAGGCTCCACGCCCAGCACGGAGCCCCGCACCGGTCTTGATCTCACAACCCCGAGGTTATGACCTAAGCTGAGATCAAGAGTTGGTAGCTCAGCCGACTGAGCCACCCAGGCGCCCTGTAGTGATGTTTTAAACAGTGTGATCACACTTAGTGTCTCCCCAGATGTGTTCCAGGCTCAGGTTGAAGACCAGCCATAGTGAAAACCCAGGACGCGCGTTCTGCCCCTTTCCTCACAGACTCAGCCGTTCGGCAAAGGCAGCAGGCGCAGCCCTGTTCTCCCCAAGGCAGGAAGTCTCTTGCAGCCGTGGTGACGCGGGAAGCAGCGTGAGCNGTAGTGAAAACCCAGGACACGCGTTCTGCCCCTTTCCTCACAGACTCAGCCGTTTGGCAGAGGCAGCAGGCGCAGCCCTGTTCTCCCCAAGGCAGGAGAGTCTCTTGCAGCCGTGGTGACGCGGGAAGCAGTGTGAGCTTCCTGCAGTCATTCCCCAGGAGCTGGGAGGATGGGCTCGGATGTCTTCCAAGAGCCCACTGAGGTGTAGAAACTCCCTGTCAACCAGACAGTGGTGCCCTGAAGGTGCCTGCTGGGCCACGCATGGGGGGGGCGGGGGGGTCGTGGCAGGTGCCTCCCAGGTGTGTCTGGCCAGCGCTGCACCTGGGGCTGAGCTGAGGGAATCGGAGCCTCTCCTTTGAAATGTTTGTTTTGTGACAGGTAACTGAGCTGAGGAAATTGTTTGATACCATAAAGATAACTCATTTATTCCTGTTTAACGAACAAAAACCAGGAGTGCAGGGGCGCGGTCGCCATAGAAATGTCAGCCTCTAGCACTTTCTCCCGTAAAGTTTCGACAACCTCAGATGACACTGAGTTTCAGGAGCAGAAACTAAGACATCACTTTGGAACCTGTCGCTTCCCCCAGCCTTTGTCTCCCTCTGGGGTGCAGGTGGAGGGAACATTCTCTGCTTAAGTGGGAAGAAATCCGTGAACGCTGAGGCCCGGTTTCCCAGAGACGGGGCCACACTCCCCACAGGAGGGGACATCTGTGAAAGCATGAGGCTCCTCGCTAGCCCCGGGGTCCAGCGCTTCCTGAGACAGCCAGCCCAGACAGCCAGCCCACGCCGATGATGGCTCGCATCTCAGGAGCTGAATTCCTTCTTAACTGAAAGCAGTCGATCCATAAGCATGTAGGTCGTTCTAGAGATTAGCTGAAATCACGTCCTTGGAAACTGGGTGGCCACCCATCCAGGCCTAAAAGAAATCAGGCCGTGGGACAAGTGAGAATGTGAATTAAACACCAGTCTGGCTTCCCTGGGGGAGCTGGACGCCGGTGGTCACCGCCAGCTCNCTCACCGCTGGCTCCCATCCTGCATGAGAGCAGTCTGGCATGCACGGACCACACTCCTCTGTGATCCAGCACAAATTCTTTGAAGTCCCGTGATTTACGTCACTTGTGCATGAGCCACAGAACTCCAGAACCGCCTCTGGACCGGCCTCGTTCGTGAGACAGTGTGTGCACACCTCCTGTGTCAGCCTGCTACTTTGTGACTGCCATCCCAGCCTTTCAGTCCTTCGTGAAACCTGCGTGAGGCTTGTCTGTGGATGGACATA
>NW_023251510.1:0-1553 GCF_002007445.2 Ailuropoda melanoleuca
GCTCCCAGTGGAGGAGCCTGATATGGGGCTCGATCCCAGAACTCCGGGATCATGCCCTGAGCCGAAGGCAGGCGCTTAGCGACTGCGCCACCCAGGCGCCCCTCCATTCTGATTAGTATTGCCACTTAGAAAGTTGTGTCTGCTTAAAATTTTTCTCTTTGTAAAATTACATATTTCAGTCCTAGCAACCTGAACCGCGTGTTACTGGCTGACCTTTATAACAAGCTCTTTGCTCTTTACCAAGATAGTCTGTAATACTCCCAAAGACATGTCATCAACATTGTAGCGCTTTAGTTTTTTGTTTGTTTGGGTTTTTTTGGTGATAAAAAGTACAAACACATAACATGAGAGCTACTCTCTTAACAAACTTTTAAGTGTAAAGTACAGTACTTACAACTATAAAGCATAGTGTTGTAGAGCAGATCGTTAGAACTTTTTCATCTAGTATAACTGAAACTATAGCCAGTTGCACAGCAACTCCTCATTTCTTCCCACCACCCCCATCCTCTGGCCACCACCATTCTACTTTCTGATTCTGTGAGTTTGACTACTTTGGATACACATAAGTGGAATNCCACCATTCTACTTTCTGATTCTGTGAGTTTGACTACTTTGGATACACATCAGTGGAATCGTGCAGCATTTGACCTTCTGTGACTAGCTTATTTAGCAGAACATCCTCCAAGTTACATATATTTTGTTACATATGACAGGATTTCCTTCTTTTTTTTTAAATTTTTATTTTAAAGATTTTTATTTATTTGGCAGAGAGAGAGCACAGGCAGGGGGAGCAGGAGAGGGAGAAGCAGGCTTCCCGTTGAGCAGGGAGCCCGATGTGGGTTTTGATCCCACGATCCTGGGATCATGACCTGAGTCAAAGGCAGGTGCTCCTCCTTTTTTTTTTTTTTTTTAAAGACTAAATAATATTCCATTGTATGTATTCCATTTTCTTTTTTCATACGTCGAGGGGGCTTTAAGTTGTTTCCATTTCTTGGCTATTATGAATCATGCTGTAATGAACATGGGAGTGCAAGTATCTCTTCAAGATCCTGATTTAAATTCTTTTGGATAAAAACCCAGAAGTAGAATTGCTCGATCATATGGTACTTCTATATTTAATTTTCTAAGGAACCTTAGTACTGTTTTCCACACAACATTTTACATTCTTACATATTTTACACTACCAGCAGTGTATCAGGGTTCCAATTTCTTCATATTTTTGCCAGCATTTTTTTTTGGGTGGGGGTTAATAGCCATGCTAACAAGTATGAGGTAATACATTGTTGTGGTTTTGATTCACATTTCTCTGATGATGAGTGGTGTCTTTTCCAATATACAGATGTATTTCGTATGCCATTTGTATGTCTTTTTTAGAGAAGTGTGTATTTAATCAAGTCCTTTGCCCTTTTTAAAAAATTCAGATGTATTTTTGCTGTTGGGTTATAGGAGACCCTTATGTATTTTGGATATTAATTCTTTATTGGATATATGGTTTGCAAATATTTTCTTCCATTCTGTAGGTTGCCTTTTCATTTTGTTAATTGATTCATTAA
>NW_023251511.1:0-1141 GCF_002007445.2 Ailuropoda melanoleuca
ACCCTGGCAAAAACTAAGCAAAGAATCAAAGGCTTTGAATGCCATACTCGATGAGTTGGGCCTCATAGATACACATAGAACACTAAACCCCAGAACCAAAGCATACTCATTCTATTCTAATGCCCATGGAACATTCTCAAGAATAGACCATGTTCTGGGACACAAAATAGGTCTCAACCAATACCAAAAGATTGAAATTATCCCCTGCATATTTTCAGACCACAACGCTCTGAAATTGGAACTCAACCACAAGAAAAAATTTGGAAGNCCCTGCATATTCTCAGACCACAACGCTCTGAAATTGGAACTCAACCACAAGGAAAAACCTGGAAGAAACTCAAACACTTGGAGGCTAAGAACCATCCTGCTCAAGAATGACTCGATAAACCAGGAAATCAAAAAACAAATTAAACAATTTATGGAGACCAACGAGAATGAATAGCACAACACTCCAAAACCTATGGGATCTGCAAAGGCAGTCCTAAGGGGGAAATACATAGCCATCCAAGCCTCACTCAAAAGAATAGAAAAATCTAAAATGCAGTTTCTATATTCTCACCTCAAGAAACTGGAACAGCAACAGAGGGACAGGCCTAACCCACTGACAAGGAAGGAGTTGACCAAGATTAGAGCAGAAATCAATGAATTAGAAACCAGAAGTACAGTAGAGCAAATCAACAGGATTAGAAGCTGGTTCCTTGAGAGAATCCGTAAAATTGATAGACTACTGTCAAGACTTATCCAAAAGAAAAGAGAAAGGACCGAAATTCATAGAATTATGAATGAAAAAGGAGAGGTCATGACCAACAACATTGAAATTAGAAGGATTATTAGAAATTTTTATCAACAGCTATATGCCAAAAAACTAAGCAATCTGGAAGAGATGGAGGCCTTCCTGGAAACCTATAAACTACCAAGACTGAAACAGGAAGAAATAGATTTCTTAAATAGGCCAATTAACTATGAAGAAATTGAGTCAGTGATAAACAACCTTCCAAATAATAAAACTCCAGGCCCAGACGGNGAGATTGAGTCTGTGATAAACAACCTTCCAAATAACAAAACTCCATGCCCGGACAGTTTTCCTGGGGAATTCTACCAAACATTTAAAGAAGAAATAATACCTATTTTCCTAAAGTTA
>NW_023251512.1:0-1804 GCF_002007445.2 Ailuropoda melanoleuca
GCCCTCCACACCCCCTCCGTGGGTGTGTGGTGAGTGTGGGTGTGTGCGCGTCGCTCCGCGTCGCTCGCTGTAGTGCCCGCGGTGTGTCTGCGTGGGTCGGGGTGCCGGTGCGCTGGGGGTGTGGCCGCCTTTGTCGGCCCCATTGGGTGTGTCCCCTTTGTCTTACGGGCCCCTTCAGCTAGCTTGGGCCCCTCGGGGCGTCTGTGCGAGGGTGGGAGTAGCCCCTTTGTATGCGCATCCCTCTGCCGCCCGCGCACTCTAGTCTGGAGGGTAACACCCCTAATAGGCGAGGGGTCCCTTGGTCCGGGCGTGCGGGTACGCGCCTGTGTGTCCATTCCCAGCATCTTTGTGTCGCGACCGTTTTTGGCGACTGCGTGGGTGCCTCTGGCCCGTGTGGGTGGCCCCCCTTTGTGTCACCGTCCCTCTCCGGGGGGCGCGCGTCCCCCGTTCGCGTTTCCGCGCCTTCTGCAGTCGTGACCCCATCCTGGAGCATCTCCCTCCCCGTGTGCGTCCTCGCGTGTGCCGCGCCTGGGTCCTGTCGAGTGTATGATTTTCTTTGTGCGCGTTTTCGTTCGCGAGTGTTCGTGAACGTTCGTGCGCGCCCCGTTCTCTGTTTTGTGTGCCTTACGTCTGCGCCACCTGTTTTTGTGAGAGTGGCAGTCGAGTCCGGGGGCGGCTTCCCTCCCAGGAGCCGACCAGGGTGGGGGAAAAACCCAGCGCTCCCCCTCCCTCTTCGCGAGAGCATCCTCCCTCCCCCGACGCGGGTGGGAAGGGGGAGACGGAGGCGGGTCTGGCCCGCTACTTCGTAGTGTTGACGACATCAGGTGTGGCCTGTCGAGCCAGCCTATTCTGGGGACGGAATGAGGGGGGAGGTAAGGGCCAAAAATTGAGCCAAGGCGTAGGTGAATTTTGGCTTGTACCAGTGCAGAGTGCCTTTTCCAGAATTGCCGTAGACGCCCAAAGCCCTTCAGTTGCAGACTCCTTCCAAAATACACGTACACGCCAACTGGGCAAATACATTCTATCTGTGCTTGGACGTTCTTGATAATACTTAACGGTTCGTATAGTGTTTTATGGCGTTCACATAAATTATCTCTTGATTCTGCCCAACGTCCCGGAGAGGGGACTCAAGGTAGACATCGTACAGATTTTTACTCCTCCCTTGGCAGCAGTTTTCTCATAGTTACAGCTCTAGTTAGGACATTTTTATTTGCAAGAAATTTGCGTTTTATCCTAAGGGAAATGGGATTTATTATAAGCATACACAGGGAAGGAAACTTCAAACCGATTAAAGATCCACCTCCTACGCTGCTTCTTGCTCAAAGGTTCGTGCTCTGCGCTCAAAGGCTGTGTTTTGGTGTGTCTTTCTGTTCAGTTTTGTTCAATTTTCTTACCTTTGCCTAATTTCCTTTTTTCTTTTTTATTTCTGAAATATTTCACATATAAAATACACAGGGGGATCTAACCAACCCGTGACTCAGATTTACAAATGTAATTATTTTGCCAAATTTACTTCAGATCCTTTTTTCTTTTAAGAAATAAGACTGCAGATGTTGGAGGCGCTCCGAGTTCCTGCCCCTCCTTCCTTAGAGGTAGCCACCGTGTTCAGATTTGTGTGTATCATTCCCTTGCATATTTTATAGTTGGTTCACAGTGAATCCATAAACAGTATATGGTGGTATGTGTTTTCAGTCTTAATGGTTTTAAATGATATGTGTCTTTTTGCAACTTGCTTTTTTTTTAAATCAGTATCACATTTTGAGATTTATATACAAATAAATTGGTTAATTGTGTTATCTTTGCT
>NW_023251513.1:0-927 GCF_002007445.2 Ailuropoda melanoleuca
CAGTCCAGGGAAATATCAACAATCATCATCTCTTGTGGGTAAGGGAGCATGAATGAAAAGGTTCAGGATTTGGGACTCAGCGCCCATCTCAGTGGTAATAAAGCACAGCGTCCAGGAAAACACCTCCAGCGAACAGCAGCTTTTTCACTGGGGAACCCGATGCCACATTGGGTGTAGGTGCCTGGGGAGGATCCAGCCCTTAGGACCAAGAAACAAAGTGTGAGGGGAAAGCCCTTGAAGTCACGACGGCCTTATGGAAGGTGGAACAGGAATCAAGGGGCTTTGGTACCGTGAGTGAAACACGACGAACACAGCACTGAGAAAGACAATTCGGCCAAAACCCGCTTCCAACGAAATGCTTGCTCCCTGGNTTAATCCTGTCAAAACTGCTCTCGGCAACGGAACGAAAAGGCCCAAAACACGTCCGTCAGAAACAACACCGTACAGGGACCGTCTTAGCACTATCATCACCCTTCGTGAATAGGGAAACATGAGGGAAAGTGGTCGCGGAAGCCTGACGAGAGTGCCCCATAGTGGTCTCTGAGACACCACACAGTCCAGGGAAATATCAACGATCATCATCTCTCGTGAGTAAGGGAGCATGAATGAAAAGGTTCAGGATTTTCGAGGACTCAGCGCCCTTCTCATTGGTAATAAAGCAGAGCGTCCAGGGAAACACCTCCAGCGAACAGCAGCCTTTTCACTGGGGACCCCGATTCCACATTGGGTGTAGGGGCCTGGGGAGGATCTGGCCCTTAGAACCAAGAAACAAAGTGTGAGGGGAAAGCCCTTGAAGTCACAATGGCCTTATGGAAGTTGGAACAGGAATCAAGGGGCTTTGGTACCGTGAGTGAAACACGACGAACACAGCACTGAGAAAGACAATTCGGCCAAAACCCGCTTCCAACGAAATGCTTGCTCCCTGGG
>NW_023251513.1:1036-1211 GCF_002007445.2 Ailuropoda melanoleuca
CCTTCGTGAATAGGGAAACATGAGTTAAAGTGGTCACGTAGGCCTGACGAGAGTGCCCCATAGTGGTCTCTGAGACCCCACAATATCCAGGGAAATATCATCGTTCATCATCTCTCGTGAGTAAGGGAGCATGAATGAAAAGATTCAGGATTTTCGAGGACTCAGCGCCCTTCTC
>NW_023251514.1:0-5314 GCF_002007445.2 Ailuropoda melanoleuca
CCCTAAACTTAAAGGTAGGTGAGAGCACTGGGGAGATAGCATCTTACAACCCACAACTTCTGTCATGAAGATGGAAACTTTTTCCAGCATTGCGCTGTAAGCATAAGGACAGTGGCAGAGATTTAGCTTCAAGAAAGGACTGTATCAAATCCAACCTTCAAGGCACGTCTTCTTTCATGAAGTTGGAAGCATTCTCACAAGTGTGTCTCTCTCCATGAGGGANGAGGGAATTATCGTATGCTAAACTTTATGAATGAACTCCATGTAAAATCCTCTGAAACTCTCATCTTCTCTCATGAAGCTGGAGGCATGGGCTGAAGGGTGAGGGAACGTGTAAAGAAATGCCATTTACTCAACTCTGAGCACTAAGCCTCTGTATAGAGAATGCCACTTCAAACATCCTGATGCATAAAGAGAGAAGCTTTTTCAAATATAGGGGTTGAACCATAAGAGAAGTGCCATGCGCTTAACATTAAGAAAGTGCACCATCTAGAGACAACCTTCCAAATCACATCTACCTTCATGTAGATGGATGTATATTCCAAAGTGTGTATGAAAACCTAAGGAACGTGCTGTATGCTCATGTAAGAAAACCCTTTGGACAAAATTTTCCAACTCACATCTGTAATGAAGATGGAAGTACTTGTAGAGTGGGAATGAAAGCATAAGGAGAGGTTCTATCTAAGTAGCTGTGAGAACCAAGTCTGTGTTGATAGAAGGCAACTTCGAACTAACATCGTGACCAATGAACATACATGCATTTTCCAATATGTGTGATGAACATTAAGAAAAGAGCAATACACACAAATCTCAGTCAGAGCACCGAATAGACACCATCTTCCAAGTCACATTTTCTGTTAAGAAGGTGGCAAGTTCTTCAAAAGTGTCCATGAGTGCATAAGGAAGGTGTCACCTGGTTTATGCTAGGAGAGAATACTCTATATAAAAGCATCTTGCACCTCACATATTTTGTCATTGAGTGGGAGCATTGTGCAAAACGGTGTCTGCAAGCATCAAGATAATGCCCTTTGTTTAACTATGTACGAACACTACACAGAAAGCATCTCTCAAATCACATCAGTCACGAGGAGGAAAGCTGTTCAAAAATGTTGTTTGTAAATGAAAAGAAATTGCCATCAGTCAATGCAGCGAACCAAGTTTGTGTAGAGACAAGGCATGGTGATCAGTGAGGACACCAGTGTTTCCCAGTATGTGTGTTGAACATTAAGGAAACTGCCATAGACGTAACTCTCAGGAAGAAGAGGGTTTGGAAAGGGTCTTCCAACTCCCATCGTCTGGCATGATGATGGAAGCATGTTTAAGAGTGAGAATGAAAGCATACAGAAAGGGCCATTTACCAGGCTTTAAGAAAGAATATTGTATCGAAGCCATCTTTCAACTCACGTCTTCAGTCGTGAAGATAAAACCGATTGAACAGTTGTCTAAGAAAACATAAGGAAAGTGCCCTATACTGAAGTCTAAGAAAGAATGCTGTAGAGAAATCATCTTGCATCTCGCCGTCTTCTGTCATGAAAATGGAAGCATGTGCAAAACTGTGTATGAAAACAGACGCATAAATTGCGTTGCTTCCCTCTGTAGAACGCTGTTTAGACACCATGTCTCACCTCACAAGTTCTGTAGAGAAGATGGAAGCCTTGGCAAGAGTGTGTGCGGGCGTATAAAGTGTCATGTACTTAATTCTGAGAACCAAGTCTGTGTAGATAGAATAGAATATCAAACACCCCTCCTGATGAATGAACCAACCAGGGTTTTCTTCCGTGTGTGTTGAAACTTAAGGAAAGTGCCGTAAACTTAATAGTAGGTGAGAGAACAGGGTAGATGACATCTTACAACCCACAACTTATGTCATGAAGATGGAAACGTTTGCAACGTTGTGCTGAAAGCATAAGGACAGTGGAAGAGACTTAGCTTCAAGAAAGGACCATACCGAATTCATTCTTCAAAGCACGTCTTCTTTCATGAAGTTGGAAGCATTCTCAGAAGTCTGTTTCAAACCTTAAGGGAATTTCATACAATTAACATTATGAAAGAACTCCAGAGAAAACCCTCTGAAACTCACATTTTGTCCCATGAACCTGGAAGCATTGGCTCAAGGGTGAGAGAACATGTAAAGAAATGCTGTTTACTCAACTCTGAGCACCAAGCCTCTGTATAGAGAATGCAACTTCAAACACCCTGACGCATGGAGAGAGAAACTTTTTCTAATATCTATGTATGAACGGTTAGAGAAGTGCTATATGCTTAACACTAAGAACAACAACATCCAAAATCACATCTACCTTCATGCAGATGGATGTATTTTCCAAAAGTGTGTAAGAATAAATAAGGAACGTGGTGTATGCTCAAGTGAGAACACCATTTGGAAAAAATCTTCCAACTCACATCTTCTGTAATGAACATGGAAGTACCTGCAGAAGTGTGAGTGAAAGCATAAGGAAAGAATCTATCTAAGTAGTTGTGAGAACCGAGTCTGTGTTGATAGAAGGCAGCATCACACTAACATCATGATACATGAATATACATGTGTTTTTTAAATGCATGCATTGAACCTTAATGAAAGGGCAATATACACAAATCTCAGTCAGAACACCGAATAGACACCATATTCTAAGTCACGTCTTTTGTTAGGGCAATGGCAAGTTTTTCAAAAGTGTCTATGAATGCATAAGGAAAGTGTCACCTACTTTATGCGAGGATAGAACACTCTACATAAAAGCATCTTACACCACTTATCTGGTGTCATGAAGTGGAGGATTGTGCAAAATGGTGTCTGTAAGCATCAAGATAATGCCCTTCATTTAAATACATAAGAACACTGCACAGAAGCTTCTCTCAACCCACATATGTCATGAGGAGGAAAGCCGTTCAAAAAGGTTGTGTGAAAATGAAAAGAAAGTGTCATCAGTCATTTCAGTGAACCAAGATTGTGTAGAGAGACTGCAACGTTGATTAGTGAAGACACCAGGGTTTCCCAATATGTGTGTTTAACCTTAAGGAAACCGCCATAGATTTAACTCTCAGGAAGAAGAGGGTATGGAAAGGGTCTTCCAACTCCCATGGTCTGTCATGACGATGGAAGCATGCTATAGAATATTAATGAATGCGTAAAGAAAGGACCACTAACCAATCTGTAAGAAAGAACGTTGTATCGAAGACACCTTTCAACTCACGTCTTTGGTCATGAAGATGAAACCATTTCCACAAGTTTCTAGAAAACATAAGGAATGTGCCTTATACTGAAGTCTAAGAAAGAACACCGTAGAGAAGCATCTTGCATCTCACAGTCTTCTGTCAGGAAAATAGAAGCATGAGCAAAAATGTGTACGAAAACAGACACATAAAGTGTGTTGCTTCACTCTATAGAAGAACACTGTGTAGACACCATGTCTCAACTCACAACTTTGTCCGTGAAGATGGGAGCCTTGGCAAGAGTGTGTGTGAGTGTGTAAAGAAAGTGTCATCTACTTAATTATGAGAACAAGTTCTGTGTACATAGAATATAATATCAAACCCACCTCCTGACGAATGAACCAACCAGGGTTTTCTTCCCTGTGCATTGAACATTAAGGAAAGTGCCATAAACATAATAATAGATGAGATCACTGGGTTCATAGCATCTTACAGGCCACAACTTATGTCGTGAAGAGGGAAAATTTGCAACGTTGTGCTGAAAGCATAAGGAAAGTGGCAGAGTCTTAGCTTCAAGAAAGTACCATACTAAATCCATCCTTTAAGGATGTCTTCTTTCATGAAGTTGGAAGCATTTTCAGAAAAGTGTTTCTCTGCATAAGGGAAATATCACACACTTAACTTCATGAACGAACTGCATAGAAAACCTTCTGAAACTCACATCTTCTCTCCCCAAGCTGGAAGCATTGGCTCAAGGATGAGGGATCGTGCAAAGAAATGCCGTTTACTCAACTCTGAGCACCAAGCCTCTGTATAGAGAATGATACTTCAAACATCATGATGCATGGAGGGAGAAGATTGTTCAAATATCTCTGTAGAACCATAAGAGAAGGGTCATACGCTTAACACTAAAAAGAGCACCAACTAGAGACAAACTTCCAAATCACATGTACCTTCATGAAGACAGATGTTTTTTCTAAAAGTGTGTATGAAAAACTAAGGAACATGTGGCATGCTCAAGGAAGAACACCCTTTGGAAAGGATCTTCCAACTCACCTCTTCTGTAATGAAGATGAAAGTACTTGTAGAAGGGTGAGTGAAAGCATGAGGAGAGGTTCTATCGTAGTAGTAGAGAACAAAGTCTGTGTTGATAGAAGGAAACTTCGAACTCACATTGTGACCAATGAACATACACTCGTTTTTTAAATACGTTCATTGAACCTTCAGGAAAGGGCGATGTACAAAAATCTCAGAACACTGAAGAGACACCATCTTCAAGTCACATCTTCTGTTACAAAGATTGCAAGTTTTTCAAAAGTGTCCATAAATGCATAAGGAAGGTGTCACTTACTTTACGCTAGGAGAGAACACTCTATATAAAAGCATCTTGCACCTCAACAAGATCCTTGCTAATAGAATCCAACAGTACATTAAAAGGATTATCCATCATGACCAAGTGGGATTCATCCCAGAGATGCAAGGGTGGATCAGAATTGGCAAATCAATCAGTGTCATAGATTTTATCAACAAGCAAAAAGCCAAAAATCATATGATTCTCTCAATAGATGAGGAAAAAGCATTTGACTAAATACAGCTTCCTTTCCTGATTAAAGCCCTTCAGAGTGTAGGGATAGAGGGCATATTCCTCAATCTCATAAAAACCATCATGAATAGCCTACAGCAAATATCATTCTCAACTGGGAAAAGCTGGAAGCCTTTCCCTTAAGATCAGGAACATGACAAGGATGCCCACTCTCACCATTATTATTCTACATAGTACTAGAAGTCCTTGCAAAAGCAATAGGACAACAAAAGGGATAAATGGTATCCAAATTAACAAAGAAGAAGTCAAATTGTCTCTCTTCACAGATGACATGATACTCTACATGGAAAACCCAAGAGAATCCACTCCCAAATTATTAGAAGTTATAAAGCAATTCAGAAATGTGGCGGGATACCAAATCAATGCTCAGAAATCAGTTGCATTTCTATACACGAATAATTACACTGAAGAGAAAGAAATTAGGGAATCCATCCCATTTACAATAGCACCAAAAATCATATTTTACCTTTGAATTGACTTAACCAGAGATGTAAAGGACCTATATTCTAGAAACTACAAATCACTCTTGAAAGACATTGCTGAGGACACAAAAAGATGGAA
>NW_023251515.1:0-193 GCF_002007445.2 Ailuropoda melanoleuca
GTGTTGAGGTCCCCTACTATTAATGTATTTTTATCTATATGTCTCTTTATTCTGGTTAAGTGTTGGCTTGTGTATCTTGCTGCTCGCCTGTTGGGGGCATAGATATTTATATTTGTCATATCCACTTGTTGGATACATCCTTTAAGAATAATATAGTGCCCTTCTGTGTCTCTAACTATAGTCTTTAGCTTAA
>NW_023251515.1:398-510 GCF_002007445.2 Ailuropoda melanoleuca
GAGCATTTCGGCCATTTACATTGAGACTGATTATTGAGAGGTGATTTTAATGATGCCATGTTGCCAGTAAAGTCTTTGTTTCTATAGATTGTGACTTTCTGTTCTGTATTAC
>NW_023251516.1:0-1031 GCF_002007445.2 Ailuropoda melanoleuca
GTATCATGTGTGAGCTCACAGGCTTGGAGTTTGCAAACCCTGGTTCCAATCTCCACTCCACGCATTAGTGGCCCTATAAACACAGCCACATTATTTTACCTCTCTGTGCCTTAGTTTTCCCATCTGTAAAATAGGCATAATAATCCATAAGGGTGATTGTGAGGATTTGGGCAATAAATGTGGTAGTAATAATTGCACCTACTGAGTTAAAAAAAAAAAGTCATTTGGACACAAAGAGGTATATGGCTTGTTCAAAGTTGCCTTGGCTGGGACTTGTTCAGTGGGGACCAGAACCTGCAAGGTGGCCCTCATACCCAGAGAGGCCTCTTCTGTCTCCTCCCATAGCATCTTTGTCTACTTCCTCTTGGCCTCAGCTTGGAGAAGACACAGGGTTCATGCACCCTCCCTCAGGCTTCTTCCCCCTTCCAAGGACTATAGCCAGAAGGATCCTGATACAGAAAGGACCTTCCTCCCCTCCTACAGCTTGAAAAACCCAGGCCTCCTGCATTGGTGAAGTCCAAAGTCAGAAAGGAGAGAAGGCCACTTGCCCAAGCCTGTGCCATCATCCTCTGTAGGGAGTGGCAGCAGGTCTCAGGGCTGGAGGCCCCAAGTAAAACCCCAAATGACATGAGGCCATAAACTTATTCCCCTGAGCATAGCACAGTTTTAAATAATTCATTCGTTGGCTTTTCAAGACAAAACAGCCCATGTTGCTCTCCTTTTGCTCATGAGCCTATGGAACAATCAGTTGATGGACTCCTCAGAGCGGGTTAAAGCCTGGAGACGAATCTGAGGGGCCGAAGCTGCGGGGCAGCCTGGGGTCTCAGGGTATGTCTGGTGAGCAATCAGTGTAAATGGGAGGAATATGTACAGATCCAAGAAAGGACAGGGATTTAGAAAGAAAGAGTAAGCAGGATATCTGCATGGACTGATGCCTCCATTTTCCTTGTACTCATGAGTGCAACCAAAAAATTATTTTTAAAAAATCTCACCTTAGGAGGTTGGATAGGTATCATCTCTCTTGAACAGGT
>NW_023251517.1:0-348 GCF_002007445.2 Ailuropoda melanoleuca
ACAGGCCAATATCTCTGTTAACATAGATACAAAAATCCCCAACAAAATATTGGCAAACTAAATGCAATGATACATTTAAAAAAAATCATTCACACAATCAAGTGGGATTTATTCCTTGGATGCAAGTGTGGTTCAATATTTGCAAATCAATCAATATGATACATTGCATCAATAAAATGGATAAAAACATATGTGGGGCGCCTGGGTGGCACAGCGGTTAAGCGTCTGTCTTCGACTCAGGGCGTGATCCCGGTGTTATGGGTTTGAGCCCCACATCAGGCTCCTCTGCTATAAGCCTGCTTCTTCCTCTCCCACTCCCCCTGCTTGTGTTCCCCCTCTCGCTAGCTG
>NW_023251517.1:397-3671 GCF_002007445.2 Ailuropoda melanoleuca
AAAAAAAAAAAAGAAATGGAGGTCAGAGTAACAATTGTCAAGATGTTGTGTAGACTTGAAAAAAATATAATGAAAATATTAACGAGAATATATAATATCTAAGGGCAGAAATGAGAGCGAATCTGGCAGAAATTAAAAATGCTACGAATCAAATGCAATCAAAACTAGATGCCCTGATGGCCAGATTAAATGAGGCAGAAGAACGAATTAGTGAACTGGAGGATGGGATGGCAGAAGAGAAAGTTAAAACAGAAACTTGGCTCAAAAAAATCCAATCTCAAGAATGTAGATTATGGGAGATTACTGACTCAATGAAATGTTCCAATGTCAGAATCCTCGGCATCCCAGAGGGGGTGGAGATAAAGAGAGCTCTACAAGAGATATTTGAACAAATTGTAGCTGAAAACTTCCCTAATCTAGCAAAGGAAACAAGCATTCATGTCCAAGAGGCAGAGGAGACCCCTCCCAAGGTCAAACATGACAAACCTACACCATGTCACGTCATAGTGCAATTTGCAAATATTAGATCCAAGGATACAGTATTGAAAGTAGCCAGGGTGAAGAAATTTCTCATGTACAAAGGCAAAAATATCAGAATTATGTCAGGCCTGTCTACACAGACCTGGAAAGAGAGGAAGGGTTGGCAGGGTATTTTAAAATCTCTATCCAAGAAAAACATGCAGCCAAGGATCCTTAATCCAGCAAGGCTGTCATTCAGAATTGATGGAGAGATAAGCACCTTCCATGATCGCCAAACACTGACCAAATTCATAACCACAAAACCAGCCCTACAGGAGATATTAAGGGGAGTTCTATAAAAGTAAAAAGGTCCCAAGAGTGATACAGAACAGAAATTTACAATTTATAGAAAGAAAGACTTTACAGGCAACATGACATCATTAACATCATATCTCTCAATATTTAGTCTCAATGTGAATGGCCTAAATACTCCCATAAAATGCCATAGGGTTGCAGATTGAATAAAAAGACATGACCCATCCATTTGCTATCTACAAGAGACTCATTTTGAACCTTAAGATACATCCAGACTGAAAGTGAAGGGATGGAAAACCATTTTTCATGCCAATGGACACCTCAAAAGAAAGCTGGGGTAGCAATTCTCATATCAGACAGATTAGATTTTAAACTAAAGGCTGTTGTTAGACATACAGAAGGACACTATATTATTCTTAAAGGATATATCCTACAAGTGGATATGACAATTATAAATACCTATGCCCCCAAAAAGGGAGCAGCTAGATACAAAAGACAACTCTTAACCAGAATAAAGAGATATATAGATAAAATACATTAATAGTAGGGGACTTCAGCAGTCCCCTATCAGCAACAGACACATCACCTAAGCAGAAAATCAACAAAGAAACAAGAGCTTTGAATGACATTCTAGACCAGATGGACCTCATAGATATATATGGAACACTATACCCCAGAACAACAGAATACTCATTCTTTTCGAATGCACATGGAACTTTCTCCAGAACAGACCATATACTGGGTCACAAAACAGGTCTCAACCAATACCAAAAGACTGAAATTTTCCACTGCATATTCTCAGACCACAGTGCTTTGAAACTGGAACTCAATCACAAGGAAAAATTTGGAAGTAACTCAAACACTTGAAAACTAAGAACCATTCTGCTCAAGAGTAATTGGGTAAACAAGGAAATTAAAAATCAATTTAAGCAATTTATGGAGACCGACGAAAATGAAAACACAATGGTCCAAAACCTATGGGACACTGCAAAGGCAGTCCTGAGGGGAAAATACATAGCCATCCAAGCCTCACTCAAAAGAATACAAAAATCTAAAATACAGTTTTTATATTCTCACCTCAAGAAGCTGGAGCTGGAACTGAAGAACAGGCCTAAACCACTCATGAGAAAGCAGTTGATCAAGATTAGAGCAGAGATCAATGAATTAGAAACCAGAAGCACAGTAGAGCAGATCAACAAAACTAGATGCAGGTTCTTTGAAAGAACAAATAAGATTGATAAGCCACTGGCAAGACTTATTCAAAAGAATAGAGAAAGGACTGAAATTAATAAAATTATGAATGAAAAGACAGAGGTCACAAGCAACATCAAAGAAATAGGAAGGATCATTAGAAACTNCAAATAGGAAGGATCATTAGAAACATTTATCAACAGCTTTATGCCAATAAATTAAACAACCTGAAAGAAATGGATGCCTTCCTGGAAAACTATAAACTACCAAGACTGAAACAGGAAGAAACTGATTTTTTAAACAGACTGATTAATTATGAAGAGATTGAAGCAGTGATCAAAAACCTCCCCAAAAAGAAGAGTCCAGGGCCTGACGGATTCCCCGGGGAATTCTACCAAACATTCAAAGAAGAAATAATACCTATTCTCCTGAAGCTGTTTCAAAAAATAGAAACAGAAGGAAACCTATCAAACTCATTCTATGAGGCCAGTATTACCTTGATTCCCAAACCAGGCAAAGACCCCATCAAAAAGGAGAATTACAGACCAATATCTCTGATGACTATGGACGCCAAAATTCTCAACAAGATCCTAGCTAATAGGATCCAACAGTACATTAAGAGGATTATCCATCATGACCAAGTGGGATTCATCCCTGGGATGCAAGGGTGGTTTAAATCCGCAAATCTATCAGTGTGATACATCATATCAACAAGAAAAACGTCAAGAATCATATGATCCTCTCAATAGATGCAGAAAAAGCATTTGACAAAATACAGCAACCTTTCCTGGTTAAAACATTTCACAGTGTAGGGATAGAGGAGACATTCCTTAATTTCATAAAAACCATCTGTGAAAGCCTACAGCAAATATCATTCTCAATAGGGAAAAGCTGAAAGCCTTTCCCTTAAGATCAGGAACATGACAAGGATGCCCACTCTTGCCATTTTTATACATCATAGTAATAGAAGACCTTGCAACAGCAATCAGACAACAAAAAGGGATAAAAGATATCCAAATCAGCAAAGAAGAAATCAAACTGTCTCTCTTCACAGATGACATTATACTCTATATGGAGAACCCAAAAGAATCCACCCCCAAACTACTAGAAGTTATAGACCAATCTGTAATGTGGTGGAATACAAAAACAATGCTCTGAAATCAGTTGCATTTCTATACACGAACAATGAGACAGAAGAAAGAGAAATTAGGGAATCAATTCCTTTTACAATAGCACCAAAAATCATACGTTATCTTGGAATTAACTTAACCAGAGATGTAAAGGATCTATATTCTAGAAACTACAAATC
>NW_023251517.1:3843-4059 GCF_002007445.2 Ailuropoda melanoleuca
AAGAACTGGAACAAACAGACCTTAAATTTGTGTGGAACCAGAAAAGGCCCCAAATCGCCAAGGAATTGTTGAAAAGGAAAAACAAAGCTGGGGGCGTTACATTGCCAGATTTCGAGCTCCTACAAAGCTGTGATCACAAAGACACCATGGTACTGGCACAAAAGCAGACACATAGACCAATGGAACAGAATAGAGAACCCAGAAATGGACCCTCGG
>NW_023251518.1:0-644 GCF_002007445.2 Ailuropoda melanoleuca
ACTCCACCTTTCTACCCATTCCTGAATGGCCCCGTGGTGTTCATTGAGCAGGAGGCATTGTGTCCCAAAAAACCAGCTGACAGCCATCTCCCTGGCCAGCTCTGGCAGTGGAAACAGCATGTGTCCGGCTGCTTCCAGCACTCTCTGGATGGAGTACCCGGTGCTCACTGCTGCTGCTGACTAGATAAGGAATAAGTGTGCCCTGGCCTTCCTTGAGCAGATGATCCCTGCATTCATGGGGCTCCTGCCCCACCCTCCCTAAGTTGAAGTCCCACTGTTCATGTCACATGCATGGTGAAGACAGGGACACCAGGCTTCCTGGAACTCCCCTGGCTTGGACCAATCTCATATGCATGAGAGTCACCTGACAGGATCACCTGGAATGGCCACGTAATCCACCCCCTTTCAGTCTGCGCTTCCCCCCACTGGCCTCACCATTGGTATTAATCATGCTTTTTATTTTCTGTGTTCTGATGCTTTGATATCTTGGGCCCTTGCTGACCCTGCAGGGACGGTCCCTCCANAGGTCCCTCCAGTGCTTGCTAATTCCTAGAGATAACAAACAACTCCCCAGTGAGCATGTCTTTCAAATGCAAACCAACCAACCCAGAGCCCACACTCCAACCCCTCCTCCATGGGGCTCT
>NW_023251519.1:0-157 GCF_002007445.2 Ailuropoda melanoleuca
ACTCTATATGGAAAACCCAAAAGAATCCACTCGCAAACTATTAGAAGTTATAGAGCAATTCAGTAATGTGGTGGGAGACAAAATCAGTGCTCGAAAATCAGTTGCATTTCTATACACGAATAACGAGACTGAAGAAAGAGAAATTAGGGAATCCATC
>NW_023251519.1:338-507 GCF_002007445.2 Ailuropoda melanoleuca
TAGTTAAAATGTCCATGCTACCCAGAGCAATCTACACTTTCAATGCTATCCCGATGAAAATACCGAGGACATTTTTCAAAGAAGTGGAACAAATAGTGCTTAAATTTATATGGAACCAGAAAAGGCCCCGAATCGCCAAGGAACTGTTGAAAAGGAAAAACAAAGCTGG
>NW_023251520.1:0-4143 GCF_002007445.2 Ailuropoda melanoleuca
CTCCCTCAGATAGTTAGCTGATAGAATCAGAATCCACTTTGCTCGGGGGGAGAAGAGTGCCTTCTCTCTCCTGCCTCTGGTTCACAAACTAACAGGTGGGGAAGAGCTGCCTTATTGTCTCATCCCATTTAGAGGGTCCAGCGGTCCCAGACTGGGCAGAGACTTTATTTCAGGGGGCAGACTCTGTTGGGCCTGAAGTGAGACATACAGGAAGGGCAGGGAACAGAAGTGCCCGTAGCATTGGTCTTTTTTTTTTTTTTTTAAAAAAAAAGCAAATTATTTATTGATAAGGAGCTTTCCTTTTAATGTTTTAAGTCAATTAGCCAACATACAGTNAAGTCAAATATTAAACGAGCCCCAAATGGGCCACCATTGAAACTAATGATACAATTACACCCGTGAGTATTTGCCAAGGTCGCTGATCAGAGGCTGGTGTGGGGGGCATGGCTCAGACATGTCTCACGGTGGACATGAGCCCTCCACGGATCTGTGAACGAGGCCCCTCTCCTTCAGGCCTGGATAATATTTTCGGGAGTCTAAGGATGGGGGCTCTGGTCAGGGCCAGCGTCCCTCTTCCCTCCAGGGCCTGCAGAGGTGCCCAGGGAGGAGGACTGCGGGGTGTGGGCAGCCGCGTCTATGCAGTCCCTTCCATGAAGGCTCTTCCAGCCTCAGGCCCCTACCCTCAGGACAGGCGTGGCCTCAGCACTGGGATCCCAAGGCCCAGGAAGAACCCTCGGTCAGAAATGCAGGNGTGTCGGGCCAGAAGTGAGACATACAGGAAGGGCAGGGAACAGAAGTGCCCGTTGCTTCATCTTACAAATACTCTCATCTGTCAGGTTTCTTTCATCCTGACCTTGGGATTCAGACTGGAAATTTCATCAGCAGTGGGGACAGGAGAGAAAAGTCAAATATTAAACGAGCCCCAAATGGGCCACCATTGAAACTAATGATACAATTACACCCGTGAGTATTTGCCAAGGTCGCTGATCAGAGGCTGGTGTGGGGGGCATGGCTCAGACATGTCTCACGGTGGACATGAGCCCTCCACGGATCTGTGAACGAGGCCCCTCTCCTTCAGGCCTGGATAATATTTTCGGGAGTCTAAGGATGGGGGCTCTGGTCAGGGCCAGCGTCCCTCTTCCCTCCAGGGCCTGCAGAGGTGCCCAGGGAGGAGGACTGCGGGGTGTGGGCAGCCGCGTCTATGCAGTCCCTTCCATGAAGGCTCTTCCAGCCTCAGGCCCCTACCCTCAGGACAGGCGTGGCCTCAGCACTGGGATCCCAAGGCCCAGGAAGAACCCTCGGTCAGAAATGCAGGGAGTCATTCCTGGGGACCCAAAGGCCTGGGTCTTGCCCCTGAAGCCTCCTTCCTCCCCAGGCAGTGGTGGCACTGCCCAGAAGCTGACCCAGGAGGGAGGTGCCCCTGCACACACAGGAGCTCGGGGACCCCAAGCCCAGGCCCTGCTCCCAGGAGGAGCCCACTGTGAGCAGATGGGTCAGCAGCCAACGCTGAGTCCTCAGCTCATGGTCCCTGCTGTGTCCCCTGGGGAGGTTTGGAAGCAGAGCACAACACTGTCCCCATGCCCACCCAGGGAGAGGACTACTGTCATGGGCAGTGGGGGACCCCAGAGGGAGAACACCCTGCAATCTCAGAAACAGGGAAACTTGTCACTATTGTTATACTTGTAAGGTAGGAGCCTGAGTGTGGCCAACTGAACCCGTGAGCTGTCTCACCTTGTCTGTTCTGATGTGTTTGCTCACCAGCAGAATTATTATAAAGTACAACCAATAGGATTCTTTCACATGCAGGTTGCAGAAACTCATCTCACACTGCTTACCCCTAAGGGGACTCAGGTTAAGTCCTTCATGAGACTAGGAAGGAAGCTTCAGGAACAGCTGGATCAAGGGTCCAGATATCAAGATTTTGTTCCTTGCTGTCTTTGGCTCTACTGCTTTCTCTGCAATAGCTTAGTGTTCAAACAGAGTATCTGCAAAAGGGACACCATGGCCCTTGGCAGCCCAGCATTCCAGGATTTTTGTGGCTTGTGATTTCAGAAGGAGAGAAGTCTCCTCTTTTTTAGTGTCTGTGTTTGTCTGGGGAAGGGACCTAGGCCTGGGCCTGCTGGGATCTCATGCCCACCCCTGGACTGAGGGATTGGAGGTCATTCCCACGTTGAGGAGAGTGGTTCCCAGAAGGCACGAGAAGGGGGCAGATATGCTGGGTGAACCCAACATCAGCTTTCACTACTGGATGTTTGGAGACCAGCCTCCCAGATGGGACAAGTTATGGAGGTGCCTGGTGACAGCTTGGAGACAGGGACCAGTGGAAGTTGAGGAGGGATATTANGTTGAGGAGAGATATTGATGGGGAAAAACCAAAAACCAAACCAGCTTCTAAAAACCCCGACACACCGACAACCTCACAACTCTGAAAACTTGAAAATGTCACCTAAATAGTGACAAGAAAGGACTTGCACATCCCTTTGCACCCAGAGCAGCTGGCTGCTGGAGAACACAGGGCTCTCTCCAGCCTGTGCCCTGCAGAATCATTTCGGATTTGACATTTCAAAGAATGTTCCACCCACGGCTTTTCTCTCCGAGAGATGAGAGTATCTGTGAACTTACTATTCAGGTAGAGGAATGGAATTACGGCCCTGAAAGGCTGTCCCCTGGCGCTTGTTTCTTAGGAGAACTGCAAAAAAAAAAAAAGTAAAATGCAGAATTCCTCTCTGACATCCTCACTGCCCACGAGGCTCCCAGCTCCGACAAAGTGCGACTTCTCTCTGTCCCGACGCTGCTGCCTTGGGCTGGGGGGTCCCCCAGAGCCCAGAGAAGTGGCTCCTCACGGCCCGTGAGTGACCTTGGGTTGGGAAAACCTGGGTTGTTATGTGTCACCAGCTTCCAGCTGACGTGCAGCCTCTCTTTCCATGATGGAACCAAAGCAACAGACTACAGCAGCGTTAACAGTGCTTGGAATGTCCTCACCCGTGGAATCAGAGATGTTTCGTACCGCGTGGTTACCGTTGTGGAATCTGGAAAGACCGCTCATCTCTGCTCCGACATCGCGGTAGTTACTGGACCGGCCACTGGATCTCTCTACACGTGCATTCGTAAGGACGCCCATGCATTGCTTTTCCGCAGTTATAATTCAATACCCATTTTGATATTTGTGTGTTTTTTGTCATCCTTCTGGCTTTTATTTTATGCATCTAAATGTACAGTTCTGGGAAGGGGTCCGTGGGCCTCATGGGCCTGCTGAAGGGAGCCACGGCTCTGCTACGAGTCTGTGCTACGAGTCTGCCACGTGCTATTAAGGGAACCCTCATAACCACACTGTGGGGTAGGTATTGACAGTCCCCCCACTTCCCAGATGGAAAGATTGAGGCTCGCAAAGTGGACGCATTCCCCCCAGGAGGCAGAGCGGCAACTGGCAGAGTTAGAATTGAACTCCGGAAAACCTGGGCTCCCTTTCCTCACCGTCCCACCTGCCAGCACGTCCTCAGACCCCCAGCAGGCCCCTCTCTCTCTGGAAGCCCCTCTCCCCGAATCACAGGTGAATAGGTTTGTCTGAAATCATGAACTGAATGTTGCCCAGATGTGGAAACCCACCAACGGGAGATGACTAAAGTGCTCTGCTCCCCTGATTTTTGAGTGGAAACACAGGGCATTACCTTCTTTCGTGTTTCTTGGCGGAGCTGTAGCAAGTGCCCCTGAGTCAGGGAGCACGTTCAGGTGTCTCCGAGTGCACAGCGCCTGCAACGGGCTTGTTCCATGCGGTACTGGGCTGGATGCTGGGCAGACACACCGGATTGAGGCAGGAAGAGGAGGCAAGGAAGGAAAGGATGAGCGGGGTTGAGAAAGGAGAGGGCAGAGAAGGAGGCAGGAGGCAAGGAGAGACACAGGCTGTGTGGGGGCAAATCAGAGAAAGCAAGGGGCACAGACCCGCTCTTCCATAGACGTGGGTTCAAATCCTGCTCTGTCCTCACCAGCTGTGGGTCCCAGCCTTAGACTGGAGACTTTGCACTTGGCTTGGAGATGAGCGTGGGGTTGTCAACTCTGCGTGTAAACATGGAGTGGGCCTGGCCCCCGGTGGGCGCCCCGTCCATGGAGACAAGGGTGATGTGGGCCTGGCGTCCACTGGCCCCA
>NW_023251521.1:0-1133 GCF_002007445.2 Ailuropoda melanoleuca
AAACTACTAGAACTTATAGAGCAATTCAGTAATGTGGCGGGATACAAAACCAATGCTCAGAAATCAGTTGCGTTTCTATTCACGAACAATGAGACTGAAGAAAGAGAAATTAGGGTATCCATCCCATTTATAATAGCACCAAAAAACGTACGTTACCTTGGAATTAACTTAACAGAGACGTAAAGGATCTATATTCTAGAAATTACAAATCACTCTTGAAAGACATTGAAGAAGACACAAAAAGATGGAAAATATTCCATGCTCATGNTATTCCATGCTCATGGATCGGAAGAATTAACATAGTTAAAATATCCATGCTACCCAGAGCAATCTATACTTTCAATGCTATCCCGATCAAAATACCAATGACATTTCTCAAAGAACTGGAACAAACAGCCCTTAAATTTCTGTGAAACTAGTAAAGGCCCCGAATTGCCAAGGAAGTGTTGAAAAGGAAAAACAACGCTGGGGGCATCACAATGCCAGATTTCAAGTTGTACTACAATGCTGTGATCACAAAGACAGCATGGTACTGGCACAAAAACAGACACATAGACCAATGGAACAGAATAGAGAGCCCAGAAATGGACCCTGGGCTCTTTGGGCATCTAATCTTTGATAAAGCAGGAAAAAACATCTGGTGGAAAAAAGACAGTCTCTTCAATAAATGGTGCTGGGAAAATTGGACAGCTATATGCAAAAGAAGGAAACTCGACCACTCTCTCACAGCATACACAAAAATAAACTCCAAATGGATGAAAAACCTCGGTGTGAGACAGGAATCCATCGAAATCCTAGAGGAAAGCATAGGCAGCAACCTCTACAACATCAGCCAAAGCAACCTTTTTCATGACACATCTCCAAAGGCAAGAGAAACAAAAGATAAAATAAACTTGTGGGACTTCATCAAGATAAAAAGCTTCTGCACAGACAAGGAAACAGTCAAAAAAACTAAGAGGCAGCCCACGGAATGGGAGAATATATTTGCAAATGATGCTACAGATAAAAGACTGGCATCCANTCTACAAAGAACTTCTCAAAGTCAATATGCGAGAAACTAATCAAATCAGAAAATGGGCAGAAGATATGAACAGACACTTTTCCAATGATGACATACAAATGGCCAACAGACA
>NW_023251522.1:0-179 GCF_002007445.2 Ailuropoda melanoleuca
TCCCTGGGATGCAAGGGTGGTTCAACATTTGCAAATCGATCGGTGTCTTAGATTTTATCCAGAAAGAAAAACTCAAAAATCATATGATCTCTCAATAGATGCAGAAAAAGCATTTGACAAAATACAGCATCCTTTCCTGATTAAAACCCTTCAGAGTGTAGGGAGAGAGGGTACATTCC
>NW_023251522.1:454-542 GCF_002007445.2 Ailuropoda melanoleuca
ACCATCTATGAAAAGCTTACAGCAAATATCATTCTCAATGGGGAAAAGCTAGAAGCCTTTCCCTTAAGATCAGGAACATGACAAGGAT
>NW_023251522.1:909-1040 GCF_002007445.2 Ailuropoda melanoleuca
TAAAGGATCTATATTCTAGAAACTATAAATCAATCTTTTTTTTTTTTTAAGAGGTTTTCTTGGGGCGCCTGGGTGGCACAGCAGTTGAGCGTCTGCCTTCGGCTCAGGGCGTGATCCCGGCGTTCTGGGAT
>NW_023251523.1:0-3571 GCF_002007445.2 Ailuropoda melanoleuca
GACACCACACAATCCAGGGAAATATCAACGAATGACATTCCACTTAAATAAGGCAGTCTAAATGAAAAAGTTAAAGAATTTCGAGGACTCAGCCACCTTCTTATTGGTATTAAAGAAGAGCATCCATGAAAACACCTCCAGCGAACATCCGCGTTTCCTTGGGACCCAGATTCCCCATTGGGTAAATGAGCTTTGGAAGCATCCAGCACTTAGAACAAAGAAACAAAGAGCGAAGATAAAGCCCTTGAAATCACATCTGCGTTATAGAACATGGAACAAAAATCAAGGTGCTTTGTTACCGTGAGTGAATCACGATGAACACAGCACTGAGAAACAAAATTTGGCCAAACCAGCCTCCAATGCAATGTTTGCTTCATAAGTAAATCTTATCAAAACNACCCATCAAAACTGCCGGTGGCAATGGAACGATAATGCCAAAAATATTTCTGTCAGAAACAACACTGTGCAGTGGCTGTCTTAGCCCTATCATCATCCTCCGTGAATAGGGAAACATAAGGGAAAGTGTTCACGGAAGCCTGACGAGAGTGCCACATAGTGGTCTCTGAGACACCACACAATCCAGGGAAATATCAACGAACATCATCTCACTTAAATAAGGGAGTCTAAATGAAAACGTTCAAGAATTTCGAGGACTCAGCGCCCTTCTTATTGGTATTAAAGAAGAGCGTCCAGGATAACACCTCCAGCTAACATCCGCATTTCCTTGGGACCCAGATTCCCCATTGGGTAAATGTGCCTTGGAAGCATCCAGCACTTAGAACCAAGAAACAAAGTGCGAAGATAAAGCCCTTGAAGTCACATTGGCCTTATAGAACGTGGAACAAAAATCAAGGTGCTTTGTTACCGTGAGTGAAACACGATCAGCACAGCACTGAGAAACAAAATTTGGCCAAACCAGCCTCCAATGCAATGTTTGCTTCATGGGTAAATCCCATTAAAACTGCTGGTGGCAATGGAACGAAAATGCCTAAACCATTTCTGTCAGAAACAACACTGTGCAGTGGCCGTCTTAGCACTATCATCATCCTTCGTGAATAGGGAAACATGAGGGAAAGTGTTCACGGAAGCCTGACGAGAGTGCCACATAGTGGTCTCTGAGACACCACACAATCCAGGGAAATATCAACGAACATCATCTCACTTAAATAAGGGAGTCTAAATGAAAACGTTCAAGAATTTCGAGGACTCAGCGCCCTTCTTATTGGTATTAAAGGAGAGCGTCCAGGGTAACACCTCCAGCTAATTCCGCGTTTCCTTTACCCCGATTCCCCATTGGGTGTATGTGCTTGGGAATATCCAGCACTTAGAACCAAGAAACAAAGTGCGAAGATAAAGCCCTTGAAGTCACATCGGCCTTATAGNTTGAAACACAATGAGCACAGGACTGAGAATCAAAATTTGGCCAACCAGCGTCCAATGCAATGTTTGATTCATGGGTAAATCCTATCAAAACTGCTGTTCGCAATGGAACGAAAATGACTAAATCATTTCTGTCAGGAACAACACTGTGCTGTGGCCGTCTTNACTCAGGAACAACACTGTGCTGTTGCCGTCTTAGCACTATCATCATCCTTCGTGAATAGGGAAACATGAGGGAAAGTGTTCATGGAAGCCTGACGAGAGTGCCACATAGTGGTCTCTGAGACACCACACAATCCAGGGAAATATCAACGAACATCATCTCACTTAAATAAGGGAGTCTAAATGAAAAAGTTCNGTATAAATGAAAAAGTTCAAGAATTTGGAAGACTCAGCGCACTTCTTATTGGTATTAAGGAATAGCGTCCATGATAACACCTCCAGCTAACATCCATGTTTTCTTGGGAACCAGATTCCCAATTGGGTGAAAGTGCCTTGGAAATATACAGCACTTAGAAACAAGAAACAAAGAGCGATGATAAAGCCCTTGAAGTCACATCGGCGTTATAGAAAGTGGAACAAAAATCAAGGTGCTTTGTTACCGTGAGTGAAAAACGATCAGCACAGCACTGAGAAACAAAATTTGGCCAAACCAGCCTCCAATGCAATGTTTGCTTCATGGGTAAATCCCATTAAAACTGCTGGTGGCAATGGAACGAAAATGCCTAAACCATTTCTGTCAGAAACAACACTGTGCAGTGGCCGTCTTAGCACTATCATCATCCTTCGTGAATAGGGAAACATGAATGAAAGTGTTCACGGAAGCCTGAAGAGAGTGCCACAAATTGGTCTCTGAGACACCACACAATATAGGGAAATATATACGAACATCATCTCACTTAAATAAGGGAGTATAATTGAAAAAGTTCAAGAAATTCGAGGACTCAGCGCCCTTCTTATTGGTATTAAAGAAGCGTCCATGATAACACCCTCAGCTAACATGCGCGTTTTCAATAGTGACCCAGATTCCCCATTGGGTGAATGTGCCTTGGAAGCATCCAGCACTTAGAACCAAGAAACAAAGTGCGAAGATAAAGCCCTTGAAGTCACATTGGCCTTATAGAACGTGGAACAAAAATCAAGGTGCTTTGTTACCGTGAGTGCAAAACGATCAGCACAGCACTGAGAAACAAAATTTGGCCAAAGCAGCGTCCAATGCAAAGTATGCTTCATGGGTAAATCCCATGAAAACTGCTGGTGGCAATGGACCGAAAAGGCCTCAATCATTTCTGTCAGAAACAACACTGTGCAGTGCCCGTCTTAGCACTATCATCATCCTTCGTGAATAGGGAAACATGAGGGAAAGTGTTCACGGAAGCCTGACGAGAGTGCCACATAGTGGTCTCTGAGACACCACACAATCCAGGGAAATATCAACGAACATCATCTCACTTAAATAAGGGAGTCTAAATGAAAAAGTTCAAGAATTTCGAGGACTCAGCGCCCTTCTTATTGGTATTAAAGAAGAGCGTCCAGGATAACACCTCCAGCTAACATCCGCATTTCCTTGGGACCCAGATTCCCCATTGGGTAAATGTGCCTTGGAAGCATCCAGCACTTAGAACCAAGAAACAAAGTGCGAAGATAAAGCCCTTGAAGTCACATCGGCCTTATAGAACGTGGAACAAAAATCAAGGTGCTTTGTTACCGTGAGTGAAACACGATCAGCACAGCACTGAGAAACAAAATTTGGCCAAACCAGCCTCCAATGCAATGTTTGCTTCATGGGTAAATCCCATTAAAACTGCTGGTGGCAATGGAACGAAAATGCCTAAACCATTTCTGTCAGAAACAACACTGTGCAGTGGCCGTCTTAGCACTATCATCATCCTTCGTGAATAGGGAAACATGAGGGAAAGTGTTCACGGAAGCCTGACGAGAGTGCCACATAGTGGTCTCTGAGACACCACACAATCCAGGGAAATATCAACAAACATCATCTCACTTAAATAAGGCAGTATACATAAAAAAGTCAAGAATTTCGAGGACTCAGCGCCCTTCTTATTGGTATTAAAGAAGAGCATCCATGATAACACCTCCAGCTAACATCCGAGTTTTTTTGGGAACCAGATTCCCCATTGGGTGAATGTGCCTTGGAAATATCCAGCACTTAGAAACAAGAAACAAAGTG
>NW_023251523.1:3624-3959 GCF_002007445.2 Ailuropoda melanoleuca
CAGGCTCCTCTGCTATGAGCCTGCTTCTTCCTCTCCCACTCCCCCTGCTTTTGTTCCCTCTCTCGCTGGCTGTCTCTATCTCTGTCTTATAAATAAAATTAAAAAATCTTTAAAACTGCTTGTGGCAATGGCACGTAAAGACCAAAACAATATCATTCAGAAACAGCATCGTACAGGGACCATCTTAGTACTATAATCATCCTTCGTGAATATGGAACCATGAGGGAAAGTGGTCGTGGAAGCCTGATGAGAGTGCCACATAGAGGTCTCTGAGACACCACACAATCCAGGGAAATATCAACAAACATCATCTCACTTAAATAAGGCAGTATAAA
>NW_023251524.1:0-166 GCF_002007445.2 Ailuropoda melanoleuca
ACTTGGAGACTAAGAACCATCCTGCTCAAGAATGACTCAATAAACCAGGAAATCAAAAAACAATTTAAACATTTTATGGAGACCAGTGAGAATGAAAACACAACAGTCCAAAATCTATGGGATACTGCAAAGGCAGTCCTAAGGGGGAAATACATAGCCATCCAAG
>NW_023251524.1:352-569 GCF_002007445.2 Ailuropoda melanoleuca
ATCAACAGGACTAGAAGCGGGTTCTTTGAGAGAATCCATAAAATTGGCAGACCACTGGCAAGACTTATCCAAAAACAAAGAGAAAGGATGGAAATTATTAAAATTATGAGTGAAAAGGGAGAGGTCACGACCAACAACATTGAAAATAGAAGGATTATTAGAAATTTTTATCAACAGCTATATGCCAAAAAACTAAGCAATCTGGAAGAGATGGAGG
>NW_023251525.1:0-169 GCF_002007445.2 Ailuropoda melanoleuca
GATGCCCCCAGCTTTGTTTTTCCTTTTCAACAGTTCCTTGGAGATTCGGGGCCTTTTCTGGTTCCATAAATATTTTAAGGACTATTTGTTCCAGTTCTTTGAAAAATGTCATCGGTATTTTGATCGGGATAGCATTGAAAGTGTAGATTGCTCTGGGTAGCATGGGCAT
>NW_023251525.1:274-15704 GCF_002007445.2 Ailuropoda melanoleuca
GTCTCTGGTTAAGTTAATTCCAAGGTAACGTATGGTTAATGGTGCTATTGTATATGGGATGGATTCCCTAATTTCTCTTTCTTCAGTCTCATTATTCGTGTATAGAAATGNGTATAGAAATGCAACTGATTTCTGGGCATTGATTTTGTATCCTGCCACCTTACTGAATTGTTCTATAACCTCTAATAGTTTTGGAGTGGATTCTTTTGGGTTTTCCATAGAGAGTATCGTGTCATCTGCGAAGAGAGACATTTTGACTTCTTTGCCGATTTGGATACGTTTGATCCCTTTTTGTCTTCTGATTGCTGTTGCAAGGACTTCTAGTACTATGTTGAATAATAACAGTGAGAGTGGGCAACCTTGTCGTGTTGCCATTTGTATGTCTTGATTGGAAATGTGTCTTTTCATATCTTCTGCCCGTTTTAAGCTTTGTTTATATGTTTCTCATGTATTGAGTTGGAGAAGTTCTTTGTAGCTTTTGGATAGCAGTCTTTTATATGTAGTGTCATTTGCAAATATATTCTCCCATTCCGTGGGCTGCCTCTTAGTTTTTTGATTGTTTCCTTGGCTGTGCAGAAGCTTTTTATCTTGAAGTCCCACAAGTTCATTTTACCTTTNAAGTCCCATAAGTTCATTTTATCTTTTATTTCTCTTGCCTTTGGAGATGTGTCGTGAAAAAGGTTGCTCTGGCCGATGTCATAGAAGTTGTTGCCTATGTTCTCCTCTAGAATTTTGATGGATTCCTGTCTCACATTGAGGTCTTTCATCCATTTGGAGTTTATTTTTGTGTATGGTGTGAGAGTGTGGTCAAGTTTTATTCTTTTGAATGTAACTTTCCAATTTTCCCAGCACCATTTATTGAAGAGACTGTCTTTTTTCCACTGGATGTTTTTTCCTGCTTTGTCAAAGTTTAGTTGCCCAAAGAGCTGCAGTTCCATTTCTGGGTTCTCTATTATGTTCCACTGGTCTATGTGTCCGTTTTTTTTTATATTTTATTATTATAGTATGTTAGTCACCGTACAGTACATCCCCAGATTCCGATGAAAAGTTTGATGCTTCATTAGTTGCATACAACACCCAGTGAACCATGCAATACCTGCCCTCCCTACTACCCATCACCAGTTTATCCCATTCCCCCACCTCCCTCCCCTCTGAAGTCTTCAGTTTGTTTCTCATAGTCCATAGTCTCTCATGTTTCATTCCCCCTTCTGATTACCCCCCTTTTCTTTATCCCTTTCTTCCCCTACCGATCCTCCTAGTTCTTATGTTCCATAGATGAGAGAAATCATATGATAATTGTCTTTCTCTGCTTGACTTATTTCACTTAGCATTATCTCCTCCAGTGCCGTCAGTGTTGCAGCAAATGTTGAGAATTCATTTTTTCTGATAGCTGAGTAATAATCTATTGTATTTATGGACCACAACTTCTTAATCCAGTCATCTGTTGAAAGGCATCTCAGTTTCTTCTACGGTTTAGCTATTGTGGATATTGCTGCTATGAACATTGGGGTGCCTATGGCCCTTCTCTTCACTACATCTGTATCTTTGTGGTAAACACCCAGCAGTGCAACGGCTGGATCATAGTGTAACTCAATTTTCAACTTTTTAAGGGACCCCCACCCTGTTTTCCAGAGTGGCTGTACCAACTTGCATTCCCACCAACAATGTAGGAGGGATCCCCTTTCTCCACATCCTCTCCAACAATTGCTGTTTCTTGCCTTGTCTAATTTTGCCATTCTGACTGGCGTAAGGTGGTATCTCAGTGTGGTTTTGATTTGAATTTCCCTGATGGCTAATGATTTTGAACACATTCTCATGTGTCTGTTAGCCATTTGTATGTCTTCATTGGAAAAGTGTCTGTTCATATCTTCTGCCCATTTTATGATTTGTTTATTTGTTTCTCGTGTATTGAGTTTGAGAAGTTCTTTGTAGATCTTGGATACCAGTCCTTTATCTGTGGTGTCCTTTGCAAATATATTCTCCCATTCCGTGGGCTGTCTCTTAGTTTTTTTGACTGTTTCCTTGGCTGTGCAGAAGCTCTTTATCCTGATAAACTCCCATAAGTTCATTTTATCTTTTGTTTCTCTTGCCTTTGGTGATGTGTCGTGAAAAAGGTTGCTCTGGCCAATGTCAGAGAAGTTGTTGCCCATGTTCTCTTCTAGAATTTTGAAGGATTCCTGTCTCACATCTAGGTCTTTCATCCATTTGGAGTTTATTTTTTGTATGGTGTGAGAGAGTGGTCAAGTTTCATTCTTTTGCATTGTAGCTGTCCAATTTTCCCAGCACCATTTATTGAAGAGACTGTCTTTTTTCCACCGGATGTTTTTTCCTGCTTTATCAAAGATTAGTTGCCCAAAGAGCCGAGGGTCCATTTCTGGGTTCTCTATTCTGTTCCATTGGTCGATGTGTCTGTTTTTGTGCCAGTACCATGCTGTCTTTGTGATCACAGCTTTGTAGTACAGCTCGAAATCCGGCATTGTGATGCCCCCAGCTTTGTTTTTCCTTTTCAACAGTTCCTTTGAGATTCAGGGCCTTTTCTGGTTCCATACAAATTTAAGGAGTATTTGTTCCAGTTCTTTGAAAAATATCCTCGGTATTTTGATCGGGATAGCATTGAAAGTGTAGATTGCTCTGGGTAGTATGGACATTTTAACTATGTTAATTCTTCCAATCCATGAGCATGGAATATTTTTCCATCTTTTTATGTCTTCCTCAATATCTTTCAAAAGTGATCTATAGTTTCTAGGATATAGGTCCTTTACGTCTCTGGTTAAGTTAATTCCAAGGTAACGCATGGTTTTTGGTGTTATTGTAAATGGGATGGATTCCCTAATTTCTCTTTCTTCAGTCTCGTTATTCGTGTATAGAAATGCAACTGATTTCTGGGCATTGATTTTGTATCCTGCCACCTTACTGAATTGTTCTATAACTTCTAATAATTTGGGAGTGGATTCATTTGGGTTTTCCATATAGACTATCATGCCATCTGCGAAGAGAGACATTTTGACTTCTTCTTGCCTATTTAGATACCTTTGATCCCTTTTTGTCTTCTGATTGCTGTTGCAAGGACTTCTAGTACTATGTTGAATACTAAGAACCATCCTGTTCAAGAATGACTTGATAAACCAGGAAATCATAAAACAATTTAAACAATTTATGGAGACCAACGAGAATGAATACACAACGGTCCAAAACCTATGGGATACTGCAAAGGCAGTCCTAAGGGGGAAATACATAGCCATCCAAGCCTCACTCAAAAGAATAGAAAAATCTAAAATGCAGTTTCTATATTCTCACCTCAAGAAACTGGAACAGCAACAGAGGGACAGGCCTAACCCACTGACAAGGAAGGAGTTGACCAAGATTAGAGCAGAAATCAATGAATTAGAAAACAGAAGTGCAGTAGAGCAAGTCAACAGGACTAGAAGCTGGTTCTTTGAGAGAATCCATAAAATTGACAGACCACTGGCAAGACTTATCCAAAAACAAAGAGAAAGGACTGAGATTATTAAAATTATGACTGAAAAGGGAGAGGTCACGACCAGCACCATTGAAATTGCAAGGATTATTAGAAACTTTTATCAACAGCTATATGCCAAAAAACTAAACAATCTGGAAGAGATGGAGGCCTTCCTGGAAACCTATAAACTACCAAGACTGAAACAGGAAGAAATAGATTTCTTAAATAGGCCAATTNGAAGGACTGAAATTATTAAAATTATGACTGAAAAGGCAGAGGTCATGAACAACAATATTGAAATTGGAAGGATTATTAGAAATTTTTATCAACAGCTATATGCCAAAAAACTAAGCAATCTGGAAGAGATGGAGGCCTTCCTGGAAACCTATAAACTACCAAGACTGAAACAGNAGCCTCCCTGGAAACCTATAAACTACCAAGGCTGAAACAGGAAGAAAGAGATTTCTTAAACAGGCCAATTAACTATGAAGAAATGGAGTCAGTGATAAACAGCCTTCCAAATAACAAAACTCCAGGGCCAGACAGTTTTCCTGGGGAATCCTACCAAGCATTCAAAGAAGAAATAACATATATTCTCCTAAAGCTATTTCAAAAAATAGAAACAGAAGGAAAGCTACCAAACTCATTCTATGAGGCTAATATTACCTTGATCCCCAAACCAGGCAAAGACCCCCTCAAAAAGGAGAATTACAGACCGATTTCTCTAATGAATATGGATGCCAAAATCCTCAACAAGATCCTTGCTAATAGAATCCAACAGTACATTAAAAGGATTATCCATCATGACCAAGTGGGATTCATACCTGGGATGCAAGCATGGTTCAACACTCGCAAATCAATCAATGTGATACATCATATCAACAAGAAAAGACTCAAGAACCATATGATCCTCTCAATTGATGCAGAAAAAGCATTTGACAAAATACAGCATCCTTTCCTGATTAAAACCCTTCAGAGTGTAGGAATAGAGGGTACATTTCTCAATCTCATAAAAGCCATCTATGAAAAGCCTACTGCAAGCATTATTCTCAATGGGGAAAAGCTGGAAGCCTTTCCCTTAAAGATCAGGAACACGACAAGGATGCCCACTCTTGCCACTATTATGTGTCTGTTTTTGTGCCAGTAGCATGCTGTCTTTGTGATCACAGCTTTGTAAGTATAGATTGAAATCCAGCAATGTAATGACCCTAGCTTTGTTTTTCCTTTTCAACAGTTCCTTGGCGATTCACGGCCTTTTCTTGTTCCTGAGATATTTCGGGAACTGTTTGTTCCAGTTCTTTGAACAATGTTATTGGTATTTTGATTGGGATGGCATTGAAATTTTAGATTGCTCTGGGTAGCATAAACTTTTAACTATGTTTATTCTTCTTCTCCATAATCATGGTTGTTTTTCCATCTTTTTATTTCTTCTATGCCTTTCAGGAGTGTTCTCTATTTTCCAAAATATAGATTTTTTACATCTCTGGTTAAGTTAATTCTGAGATAACATATGATATTTTGTGCTATTGTAAAAGGAATGGATTCCCTAATTTCTCTTTCTTCAGTCTCATTGTGCGTGCCTAAAAATGCAAGTGATTTCTTAGCATTGATTTTTATTCTGCTACATTACTGAATTAGTCTAAAAATTCTAGTAATTAGGGGGTGGAGTCTTTTGAGTTTTCCATATAGAGTATCATGTCATCTGCGAAGAGAGACAGTTTGACCTTTTCTTTGCCTATTTTGATACCTTTTATCCCTTTTTTGTTGTCAGATTGCTGTTGCAAGTATTTCTAGTAGTATGTTGAATAATAGTGGTGAGTGGGCATCCTTGTCGTGTTCCTGTTCTTAACGGAAAGCTTTCAGCTTTTCCCCGTTGAGAATGATATTCACTGTAGGCTTTCATAGATGGTTTTATGAGATTGAGGAAGGTACCCTCTATCCCTACACTCTGAAGGGTTTTAATCAGGAAAGGATGCTGTATTTTGTCAAATGATTTTTCTGCTATAATTAAGAGGATCATATTGTTCTTGACTCTTTTCTTTTTGGTATGATCTGTCACACTGATTGATTTGCAAATGTTGAACCACCCTTGCATCCCAAGGATGAATGCCACTTTGTCATGATGGATAATCCTTTTAATGTACTGTTGGATCTTTTTTTTTTTTAAATATTTTATTATTATTATTTTTTTAAATTTATTCGACAGAGATAGAGACAGCCAGCGAGAGAGGGAACACAAGCAGGGGGAGTGGGAGAGGAAGAAGCAGGCTCATAGCGGAGGAGCCTGATGTGGGGCTCGGTCCCATAACGCTGGGATCACGCCCTGAGCCAAAGGCAGACGCTTAACCGCTGTGCCACCCAGGCGCCCCATGTACTGTTGGATCTTATTAGCTAGGATCTTGTTGAGAATTTTGGCGTCCATATTCATTAGGGATATTGGTCCGTAATTCTCCTTTTGGATGGAGTCTTTGCCTGGGTTGAGGATGAAGGTAATACTGGCCTCATAGAATGAGTTTGGTAGTTTTCCTTCTGTTTCTATGTTTTGAAACAGCTTTAGGAGAATAGGTATTCTTTCTTCTTTGCATGTTTGATAGAATTCCTGGGAAATCCTTCAGGCCCTGAACTCTTGTTTTTGGGGAGGTTTTTGATCACTGCTTCAATCTCTTCATAACTAATTGGTCTGTTTAAATAACCAATTTCTTCCTGTTTCAGTCTTGGTAGTTTATAGGTTTCCAGGTAGGCATCCATTTAGTCCAGGTTTTTTAATTTATTGTCATAAAACTGTTGATTAGTGTTTCTAATGATCCTTCCTATTTCATTGGTGTTGGCTTTGATCTCCCCCTCTCATTCATAATTTTATTAATTTGGGTCCTTTCTCTATTCTTTAGAATAAGTCTGGCCAGTGGCTTATCGATCTTATTTATTTTTTTGAAAGAACCATCTTCTAGTTCTGTTGATCTGCTCTACAGTGCTCCTGGTTTCTAATTTATTGATCTCTGCTCTAATCTCGACCAACTGCTTTCTCGTGCATGGGTTAGGCCTGTTCTTCTGTTCCAGCTCCAGCTACTTTAGGTGAGAATATAAAACCTGCACTTCAGATTTTTCTATTCTTTTGAGTGAGGCTTGGATGGCTATGTATTTTCCCTTTAGGACCATCTTTGCAATGTCCCATAGGTTTTGGACCAATATGTTTTAATTTTTTTGTTCTCCAAAAATTGTTTAATCTTCTTCTTAATTCCCTGGTTTACCCAATCATTCTTGAGCAGGATTTTTCTTAGTTTCCAAGTTTTTGAGTTTCTTCCAAAATTTTCCTTGTGATTGAGTTCCAATTTCAAAGTATTGTGGTCTGAGAATACTCAGGGAATAATTTCAGTCTTTTGGCATCCATTGAGACGTGTTTTGTGACCAAGTATATGGTCTATTCTGGAGAAAGTTCCATGTGCATTCTCAAAGAACGAGTATTCTGTTGTTCTGAGGTGTAGTGTTCTGTATGTTTCTATGAGGTCCATCTGTCGAGTATATCATTCAAAGCTCTTGTTTCTTTGTTGATTAAGTGATCTGTCTATTGCTGAGAGTGGAGTGTTGAGGTCCATTAGTATTAACGTATTATTATCTATATGTCTCTTTATTCTGGCTTAAGAGTTTGCTTTCGTATCTTGCTGCTCCCCTGTTGGGGGCATAGATATTTATGATTGTCATATCCACTTGAGGGTACATCCTTTAAGAATAATTTAGTGTCCTTCTGCATCTCTAACTATAGTCTTTAGTTTAAAATCTAATCTGATATGAGAATTGCCACCCCAGCTTTCGTTTGAGGTCCACTGGCATGAATAATGGGTCTCCATACCTTCACTTTCAGTCTGGATGTATCTTTAGGTTCAAGATGAGTCTCTTGTAGACAGAAAATGGATGGGTCATGTCTTTTTATCCAATCTGCAGCCCTGTGGCATTTTATGAGCATGTAGGCCATTCACATTGAGAGTGACTATTGAGAGGTATGATTTTAATGATGTCATGCTGCCTGTTAAGTCTTTGTTTCTATAGATTGTAAATTTCTGTTTTGTATCACTCTTGGGGCCTTTTACTTTTATTTATTTATTTATTTATTTTTTTAAAAAGATTTTATTTATTTATTTGACAGAGATAGAGACAGCCAGCGAGAGAGGGAACACAAGCAGGGGGAGTGGGAGAGGAAGAAGCAGGCTCCCAGCGGAGGAGCCTGATGTGGGGCTCGATCCCAGAACGCCGGGATCACGCCCTGAGCCGAAGGCAGACGCTTAACCGCTGTGCCACCCAGGCGCCCCGCTTTTTACTTTTATAGAACCGCCCTTAATATCTCATGTAGGGCAAGTTATGTGGTTACGAATTCTTTCAGTTTCTGTCGATCTCGGAAGGTCCTTATTTCTCAAACCATTCTGAATGACAGTCTTGCTGGATAAAGGATCCTTGCCTGCATGTTCTTCTCAGATAAAGCTTTAAAAATACCCTGCCAACCCTTCCTAGCCTGCCAGATCTCTGTAGACAGGTCTGACATTATTCTGATATTCTTCCCTCTGTATGTAAGGATTTTCTTCCCCCTGGGCACTTTCAATACTGTATCCTTGGATCTAATATTTGCAAGTTGCACTATCATGTGACATGGTACAGGCCTGCTCTCATTGATCTTGGGCATTGTCCTCTCTGCCTCTTGGACACGAATGCTTGTTTCATTTGCCAGATTGGGGAAGTTCTCAGCTATAATTTGTTCAAATATCTCTTCTAGACCTCTCTTTCTCCACCCCCTGAGGGATGGCGATGATTTTGACATTGGAACATTTCATTGAGTCAGTAATCTCCCATAATCTACATTCTTGAGATTGGATTTTTTTAAGCCAAGTTTCTGTTTTAGCTTTCTTTTCTTCCATCCCATCTTCCAATTCACTAATTCATTCTTCTGCCTCATTTATCCTGGACATCAGAGCGTCTAGTTTAAATTGAATTTGATTCATAGCATTTTTAATTTCTGCAAGATTTGGTCTCATTTCCACCCTTAGTGATTCTATATTCTCGTTAAAATTTTCAAGGCTACACATCATCCTGACCATTGTTACTCTGATAAGTTGGTTATATCCATATCCATTAGTTATGTTTCAGAAACCACTGTCACTGTTTTTGTCCTTTGTTGGGGGTTCCTCCTCATTGTCATTGTGATATGGAGTGGTTGCAGGGATGCACAGAGCCCAAATTATTGAGCAGGACCCAGGCAGTGCACTCTTGTTTTATAGGGACCTTAGGGATGTGGGCTTCTTGATTTTTCAGCCTGCCTTCTGGGGGAAGGGCCTGCTGTGCTGATACTCAGGCCACCCTCTTTGGGTAGAGTTGCCCTGTCCCGTGTGAGGGAGGATGGGGATGGGCACAATGTGAGCTGGTATTTCCAGGGATTTGTTTTCTGGTGGCTTTCCCTGGTGGTTTTCTGTTACTCTTCTGAGAGTCAGAGTAGCAGTGGCCATATCCAAGGCTCATTCTCAGGACAGAGAGATCACAGTCTACTCTTCCCTGAGCGCTCCTGGCCACTTTAACTCTGCTTCTGTCAGTCCTGCTAAAAACCCTGTGGCATCCAGGTTGTGTGCCCCACCCACACCCTCCCAGCCCTTGCTTCCAGGGCCAACATGTCTCTGTCCTTTGCACTTCTTTTTTATTTTTAATAATTTATATTTTGTTATATTAGTCACCATACAGTACATCCCCAGTTTTTGACTGAATGTTCCATTTTTCAATATTTGCATATAACACCTAGTGCACCACGCAATATGTGCCCTCCTTAATACCCATCACCAGTCCATCCCAATCCCCCACCTCCCTCCCCTCTGAAGCCCTCAGTTTGTTTCCCAGAGTCCACAGTCTATCATGGTTCATTCCCCCTTCACATGTCTGTCCTTTGTGCTTCTAACAGTGCCGTCTGCCCCCAGTTCCCACGTGTGCTCCTTAGCTTCCTGTTTCAGCATGGTTCACATGCACTCCAGAGCTCAAGTTTTCAGTATGGTCGTGCGCTCACTCCTGAGCTCCCTGTTTCAGTCAGTTTCTTGGCTGCTACTGGTTCATGAGTCTGGCCTGCACCCCTGTTCAGGAAGCTACTGCTTCCTGGTGCCCAAGCGTGGCAGCTCCCTCCCCATTCTGTTTATCTTCCAATATCTGTGTGCAGATTCATGGCTCCCCTCTTCATACCTCAATCCTCAGCACTGGAGATGTTCGTTTGTAGAGATCCAGATGTATTTTCCTCTATCTCAGGCTGATTTTGTAGGTGTTTAGGATGATCTGGTAGATATCCAGCTTGATTCAGAGCACAGCTGAAAAATGGTCCCCTACTCCTCTTCCATCTTTTTTTTTCTCACAACACATCTTGTTTATCCACTCTTCAATAGATGGTCACCTGGGCTATTGTAGATAATAATGGTATAAACTTATGGATGTATATATCCTGTTGAATTAGTGTTTTTGTATTTTTTGGATATATACACAATAATGCAATTACTGGATCATAAGGTAGTTCTATTTTTAACTTTTTGAGGAACCTCAATATTATTTTCCACAGTGAACATCCTTCATCTTTGTTAGAGATTCTTTTTCCTAAAGAGGATTTGGAGAAAGGGGAAAACACTTACACTGTTGGTGGGAATGCAAACTGGTAGAGCTTCTATGGAAAACCTTATGGAGGTTCCTGAAAAGGTGAAAAATAGAGCTACCCTATGACCCCAGCAATTGCACTACTAGGTATTTATCCAAAGGATACAAACATAGTGATTTTAAGGTGGCACATGCACCCCAATGTTTATAGCAGCAATGTCCACATTAGCCAAACTATGGAAAGAGCCCAGATGTCCATCAACAGATAAATGGATAAAGAAGAAGTGGTTTATATATACATATATATGTAAGAATATTACTCAGGCATCAAAAAAATGAAATCTTACCATTTAAAATGATGTGGATGGAACTAGAGGGTATTATCCCAGGTGAAGTCCTCAGAGGAAGGCAAATATCATAAGATTTCACTCATACGTGGAATTTAAGAAATGAAACAAACTGAGGGCTTCAGAGGGGAGGGGGTGGGGGAATGGGATAGGCTGGTGATGGGTATTAAGGAGGGCACGTATTGCATGGTGCACTGACTGTTATAGTCAAGTAATGAATCATGGAACTTTACATCAAAAACTAGGGATGTACTGTATGGTGACAACATAATATAATAAAAATTTTTATTAAAAAAAAGAAACGAAGCAGTTGAACATAGGGGAAAGGAAGGAAAATAAAATAAGAAGAACTAAGAGAGGGAGACAAACCATAAGAGACTCTTAACTATGGGAAACAAACTGAGGGTTGCTGGAGAGGAAGTGGGTGAAGGGATGGGGTAACTGGGTGATGGGCATTAAGGAAGACACTTGATGTAATGAGCACTGAGGGTTATATGTGACTGATGAATCACTATACAGTACCTCTCAAACTTAAAAAAAGAGAAACTTAGAGTTTATTGTAAACCACGTAACATTTAAAGAGGTCAACACATTGGGCAAAGTTTTAATGTGCTCAGTATTTTGGCACTAAACATACATATCCTATTTCCAGATCTCAACACTTTGGCACAGCCCTCTGAAGGAGAAATGGTCTGGGTGGGAAACCAGACTCTCATCTCCCACTTCATCCTCCTGGGTCTTTTTACCCACTCACCACTGCACCTCTTCTTCTTTTCCATCATCATGGTTATGTTCCTGGGGGCCCTTTCTGGCAATGGGCTCATGATCCTCCTCATCAGCATTGACTCCCACCTGCACAGCCCCATGTACTTCTTCCTCAGCTGGTTGTCACTCATGGACCTCATGCTCATCTCCACCATTGTGCCACGGATGGCTACCGACTTCCTCCTGGGCCATGGCTCCATCTCCTTCACAGGCTGTGGACTCCAGATCCTCTTCTTCCTCACTCTCCTGGGAGATGAATGCTTCCTGCTGGCCTTCATGGCTTATGACCGCTATGTGGCCATCAGCAACCCATTGAGGTACTCAGTGGTCATGAGTCGCCGTGTCTGCTGGCTCATGGTAGCAGGGTCCTGGCTCTTTGGCCTGGTGGATGGACTGATCCAAACCATTTTCACCCTTCGCTTCCCCTACTGTGGCTCTCAGAAGATCGACCACTTCTTCTGTGAGGTTCCTGCCATACTGAAGTTAGCCTGTGCTGACACCTCCCTCTACAAAACCATTATCTATGTCTGTTGCGTCCTAATGCTGCTCCTGCCCTTCTCTGTCATCTCTGCTTCCTACCTGCAGATCCTGGTAGCTGTGCTCCACATGCGTTCTGCTGAAGGTCGACAGAAGGCCTTTGCCACCTGCTCCTCTCACATGGCAGTGGTCTCTCTCTTCTATGGGGCTGCCATGATCACCTACATGCGGCCTCAGGCCTACCACTCCTCCAAGCAGGACAAGGTAGTCTCGGCTTTCTATACGATGATCACCCCTATGCTTAATCCACTCATCTACAGTCTGAGGAACAAGGAAGTGGCTGGAGCTCTCAGGAAACTCCTGGGGAGGTGTCCCTGTGGTGGGCAGCCAGGGCTAGGATGACATTGGCATCTGTGGATGTGGGTTCTGGGGTCTAGGAACTTGAATTAGCCTCTGTAGTTTGACTGGAAGAGAAACAGATGTGCTGTACTGAAAATAAAAGGCATTCCTTCACTGGAGTCCGTGAGATTAACACATTAATTTAATCAAGCATGTCCATGCTAAGTATGGATAGTGTGGAAGGAAGTCTGTGCCAATGGGGTGACAAGGAATAGGAGAACCAGCCTACATCCCATAGAATTAGCCAGTGAGAGGTTTCAGCTGTTTTCCTCTGCAGGAATTGCCAACAACTGAAGAAAACCCCTTGCTCACGGTTGTGCTTCTTTTTGGGTGGATGCCTGAATCACATGACTAATCAATATAGGACATAAAGGCTTGGTTACCTTCCCTCAGTTTGACCCTGATGGTACATCCCAGCTCCAGAACTCCTTGTAATATCTGTGTCATCACAAGCTACTTATCCCTCTATCCAGTTTTGCTTCCTTAGCTCCTTTCCCCACCATGAGTCCAGTCCTTACAGCACTCTCTAATAAACCCTCCATATACAAAACTTGTCTCAGTCTGCTTCCAGGAAACCTAACCTGTGACACATGGAAATGAAAGAATGATGGTAAGTCAAAGTCAAGTTTTTAGAATGTTCATGTACATGTGGTCAAAATAAAATGTGGACACAGAAAACTTTGTTGGTTGGTGGCATCAGAGAGAAGTCAGAAAGTTTCCTGAAGACACATAAGACAAGTTTAATGCAGGGGTGGCAAAAACAAATGCCAGACATGGTTGTCAATGAGGAAAGCCATCTGGTGGGGATAGGGATGGATGAGACACTTGCTCCTTAACTAAATCTACCTGGCTGCACTGCTCCACACAGTCTGGTTGAGCTTTGAGTTCAGAAAATATAAAGTGCACACTTAAAAAGAGATTTCATTTATTTATTTGACACAGAGAGAGAGAGATAGCCAGTGAGAGAGAGAACACAAGCAGGGGGAGTGGGAGAAGAAGAAGCAGACTCCCAGCGATGCAGGGAGCCTGATGCGGGGCTTGATCCCAGGACCCTGGGATCACTCCCCGAGCTGAAGGCAGACGCTTAACATCTGAGCTACCCAGGTGCCCCAAAAGTGCACAGTTGATACAAGCTGTAAGTGCACTCGTGGATGGTCCTTATATGTTGAGCCAGAAGCAGCACTAAACAGTTGGGAGAACAAAGAAGAGGAGAGGAAGATATGCAGAGCAGATTACCGGACAGCCAAAGAAGGGCTCTGGTATGTGCCCAACCTCTCCATGAGGTCTACTAGGATGACTCTCAGATCTCCATCTCTGTCCTTAATTCAAAGACAGACCTAGGAAACCTCCTTGGAGTTTTGTGCCCCCAAGAGAATCATCCGCTCCTACGAGTTTTATTCTGTCCTTGATTTCAACCCCGACCCAATGGAAAATACTGAGAAGTGAAAAGAACAGAACAGAAGGGCATCTCATAGTTGAAGGAATGTTGTTCTCAATCTCTCCTGTAGCTGTTACAGCACTGGCTCAGCTGTGGGTTGAGGGTGTGGTAAGTTCTTGAACAAGAAGAAACCAGGGAAGAGTTAGGTGGGACCTAGCAAAAACCTTTTCACTGCCTTTGCCTTCCCTGTATTTCCACTCAAGAAAGCAAATAACAAAATAACAAGATAAAATTTTGGTAAAATCACCCATTCTCAGCACTTTGTTTAAATTGAAAGACCTGAGCTGTGAGTATAATCTGAACATCCTACAGTTGAGAAAAACAAATATTATGGATATGAACTTTATTTTTTTAGGTTTTAATTTTAATTCCCTTGGTTAACATATGGTGTATTAGTTTCAAGTGTACGATATAGTGCTTCCACACTTCCACACATCATTCTGTGCTCATCACAAGTGCGCTTCTTAATCCCTGTTACCTATTTAACCTAAGCACCCCACCTCTCTTCTGGTACCCATCAGTTTGTTCTCCACAGTTGAGTCTGTTTCTTGATTTCTCTCTCTTATTTTTTCCCTTTCCTCATTTGTTTTGTTCTTAAATTCCACATATGAGTGAAACATATGGTATTTGTCTTATTCTGACTGACTTATTTCACTTAGCATTATACTCTCTACTCCATCCATGTCATTGCAAATGACAAGGTTTCACTCTTTTTAATGGATGAATAATATTCCACTGCATATGCATGACATATCTTCTGCATCAATTGAAACATTCATCAATTGATGGACAGAGGTCTGCCTCCGTATCTTGGCTATTGTAACTAATGTCACTATAAACATAGGGGTATATGTATCTCTTTGAATAAGTGTTCTTGCATTCTTTGGGTAAATACCCAGGAGTGCAATTGCTGGATCATAAAGTAGTTCTATTTTTAACTTTTTGAGGAACCTCCATACTGTTTTCCACAAAGGCTGCACCAGTTTGCATTCCCACCAAGAGTGCAAGAGGGTTCCCCTTTCTCCACATCCTTGCCAATATCTTTTGTTTTTTGTGATGTTGACTTTAGCCATTCTGACAGTTGTGAGATGATAACTCATTGTAGTTTTGATTTTAATTTCCCTGGTGATGAGTGATGTTGAGCATCTTTTCATGTATCTGTTGGCTATCTGTACGACTTCTTTGGAGAAATGTCAATTTATGTCTTCTACCCATGTTTAAATTGGATTATTTTGGTTTTGGGTGTTGAGTTGTATCTTTTTCTAAAATTTATTTTGGATACTAACCCTTTATTACATGTATCAATTGCAAATATCTTTTCCCATTCCATAGGTTGTCTTTTTGTTGATGGTTTCCTTTGTAGTGCAGAACCTTCTTATTGGGATGAAGTCCCAATAGATTATTTTTGCTTTTGTTACCCTTGCCTCCAGAGACATATCTAGAAAGAAGTTGCTATACCCAGTGTCAAAGAGGTCGATGCCTGTATTCTTATCTAGAATTTTGATGGATTCCTCTTTTACATTTAGGAATTTAATCCATTTTACATTTATTTTTGTGTATGGTATAAGAAAGTAGTCCAGTTTCATTCTTTTGCATGTTGCTGTTATGTTTTCCCAAAATTTATTGAAAAGATTGTCTTTTTCCCATTGGATATTCGCTTCTGCTTTGTCAAATATTAATAGGCCATGGAATTTTGGGCTCATTTCTAGGTTTTATTTTTTGTTCTATTGAACTATGGGTTTGTTTTTGTGCCAGTACTATTCTGTTTTGATCATTACAGCTTTGTAATACAACTTGAAGTCCAGAATTGTGATGCCTCCAGCTTTGTTTTTCTTTTTCAGGATTGCATTCAGGACCTTTTTTAAAAATATTATTATATTATGTTAATCACCATACAGTACATCCCCAGATTCCAATGTAAAGTTTGATGCTTCATTAGTT
>NW_023251526.1:0-2497 GCF_002007445.2 Ailuropoda melanoleuca
GGAATTAACCAGAGTTAACTTTAGATATATGAATAAAAACAAACAATCCAGGATCTCAAGAGTATTCATGACAGAAAGTACAAAAGGGAACCTGAGATCTAGTGATTGCTTTCAATTGCCATTCATTATGTTACATTATGTCTCGCACTTGATTTCTGATAATCCTCATTAATCTTCAGGGCAGGTGAGGATTTTCTTTGCAGCTGGATTCAACAAATATCTGAGCCATGTTTGTGTTAATAATTTTTGTGGCTATATGGCTGGGTACACAAGAGGTGTCAGTCTCTTACCCCCTTGCTTGCTCTGTCAAACTTCCGATGGTTAGTTACCTTGCCCTAAAGTACAGCATTAATAATTAAAGAAGCTGAGTTTTGAAGCCAGATCTGAATGACTCCAGAACTAAACATCTTTTTATCCTTCTGGAATACCTCAAGAAAGCTATGAAGAATATCGAGAGGGTCATTCCAGTGTGAATCTCCCCACCCCAGATCACCAGAAGACTGATCTTAAAACAACAAACACTAAAGCATATGCTTTAAGTATAGACTTCAAAGACAGAGAGACTGTGGAAATTGAATGCACACTATCCAGAAATGACTTACAAATTTGGCTTTTTAATCTAATAATATAAAAGGAGTTCAAGAATGAATTCTAAATATTATCATTTTTATTCACAATATAGCTTCACTTTTGCAAAGTAGTTGCATATATATATTTATTTGTGATAATTATAGCTATTCTTTCTTAGGGATAACACCAGTACTGAGCATTGTAATTAAACTTTATAAGCAGTTTTATATGATGAGTTCACTGATATCCCTCAATGGCAAGTGTGCTGTCATAAATATCCTATTAGAGGCATATGATTCCAATGGCTCATATGGCTGTTGAGATGTTAGAGAAAAATATAAATTTCATGAATTTTTAAATGTTTGGAGCTACTATTTTTTTGTTTTTGGATATTTGGTGAGGGGAATATTATTACAGTGTATATGAATGTCACTAACTCAGCAATGTCCAGACAATGAACATAAGTTTTCATATCTGCACTAGCAATTCAGTTACATTGTCAATCTAGAGCAAAAGCTAAAAATTGTCATCTCCTTCTAGATGTTCTTTAGGAATTTGTTCTAAAAAATTCATCAAAACTAAGCAAAAATCACTTGGTGTGGTCCTATAGTCTTTCAAGTGTCACAGAAATAACACAGTATTTTTATTTCTAGGATTTCTTTTACTTTTATTTTTTAAAGATTTATTTTCTTAAATTTTATGAATAGATAATAATAGATAATCGATTCCCTAGTAAAGAAGAAAATCAGTCCAAGGAAATGTAATTTTAGAATTCGGAGTGTGTTTACTGAACATTTTTATAAATATCAAAACACAAGAAATCTCAATATGTTATATTTACAGAATTGCAGTTTATATTAGTAATGGGCATTTTACAACGCATTGTGAGTAAATTTAAGAATTATATAAATTGATTTGAATATGTATAAAACTGCTCATTGGGTCATATTTATGCTCATGTATCTCTGGATGATGTAAATATTCTTACCAGTGGAACTCATTTTGAAACAAGAATTCTCAGTGAGTTGACACTTTTATGTGGACTGGCATACAGAGTGTTTATGAAGTGTGGAGGCAGCCTCTGAAGAAAAATGAGTGTGCAAATTCTAAGTCATATATTGAGTGGCTGCATATTTTTGGACAAGCCCTTTAACTTTTTCCAAACCTTGGCCTTCTTATGTGGTAATGATACTGACCTTAAAGAGTTGGGAAAAGGACTAAGTACGGAAGCACATAGTTGACACAGTGCTTGGGACGAGGAAACGTTCNATTGACCTTAAAGAGTTGGGAAAAGGACTAAGTACGGAAGCACATAGTTGACACAGTGCTTGGGACGAGGAAACATTCAATGAGTACATTTTCATATTTGAATTTGGATGAACAGATTTATATTTCCAAATGATGAAATTTTACTGGACTGAAAAGAAAAAAATAACAAATGGTGTCTTTAAACACTTGATGTTGAATTAACTCATACAACAGAATTATTCTGTATTCTAATTCAATTAAATAAATTATATCTTAGTTCAATAGTAAAAGAAATTCGTATTCATTTCCAGCTTGATAGCTTCACATAAATTATATGAAAGTATTCTAGGGCTTGTAAATGACTATAAAATGTGAGAACTTTTCATAATTATGAATAAAAAATTAAGTATTTATGAACCAGAACCTGCAGCCTTTTGGCCAGAGGTCAATGAATAACAGATGCCTTAAAACAAGAGATATACTTTGATTTTTTTTTTTCTGTTCTAAAAACCATTATCCCTAGCTGCTTAATGCAGAACAGAGAATAGTGGCTCCTTTTGCAGATGAGCAGGACAATTTATATATCTGAAAGGTTAATATTGCCATTCTCTAGGAATCCACCTCTTCGTAGCCCTGAGCATTCTCATCTACATGCTGCTTATTATTCCTGGATTGCTGT
>NW_023251527.1:0-1953 GCF_002007445.2 Ailuropoda melanoleuca
CACACCATTTCTTGGAGCTGTCATTGTGAGTTAGCCAGGACAGGTGCTCAAGGGGACGACACAAGGCCTGCGATCTGCTTCTGTTTGACCAGTTCAGTCCTGATGTAAGTGAACATCTCCCCATCAGTTTTTTTCCCAGGAACACTAAGCCTCCATTTAAAACATCTGATGAAGAATAAGCAGCTCCCACCCTAGAAAAATGCAACCGCTAACCCCCAGCAAAGCTGCCCAGGAGACTGTCACCAGCAACAGTGTAACCATAGGGTGAGCTGCTGAGAACATATTTGGAAATGAGGGGAGGCCTCCACACCTTTGGAATCCAAATCAAATTGCCAGATGACTTCAATGAACAACATCCCTAAGTCAAGCGTGACTGGAGAAAATAGTTCCATTTCTAGGAGAAGCACTTCTTCGCTCTNGCTCTCGACACAGCTCCTCCCCTCCTGTCTGAAATAATTTCCCGGGCTGTGATTATCACAAGCAAATGGCAGATAGGCCCAGGCCTAGGAGACTACAGATACCACCGTGCCCTGGGAGCCGGTGGAGTGGTTGGAGGTGTTAATGCATTATTTACTCCTCTGGAGAAAGGTTAAAGTTTGGGCTTGAATCACAAGTGAAAATGAGGTCAGTGGCCTGGATATCGCCCCTTGTGGACATTTATCCACAGTATAGAAGCCTCGCCCAGCTGGTGGCCTCAGCTCATCAAAGCAGAGAGACAAGAGGAAAATGGGGGGTCAGACACCCCAGAGTGCTTTACAAGTGGAACACCGGCTTGCTTTCTCTTAAAATGGCAATTAAGCTATGCATGAGTAAAAATGCCNGACAGATACCACCGTGCCCCGGGAGCCGGTGGAGTGATTGGAGGTGTTAATGCATTATTTACTCCTCTGGAGAAAGGTTAAAGTTTGGGCTTGAATCACAAGTGAAAATGAGGTCAGTGGCCTGGATATCGCCCCTTGTGGACATTTATCCACAGTATAGAAGCCTCGCCCAGCTGGTGGCCTCAGCTCATCAAAGCAGAGAGACAAGAGGAAAATGGGGGGTCAGACACCCCAGAGTGCTTTACAAGTGGAACACCGGCTTGCTTTCTCTTAAAATGGCAATTAAGCTATACATGAGTAAAAATGCCTCTTACAGGAAACCAGCTAACCACAAGCTTCGCACTTTCTTTTCCCAAAAAGGCCTTACCCTGATGTGTCTGTGCCTTCTTAGAGGACGGCCCTCGGTTTGTGATGCTCTCAGTCCTCCTCTCTTGAGCCAACTTTACCTTGGCTATCTGAAATTCAGCTCCTCTAATGTTTCCTTCAACAAATAGTCCATGTGGGCCTCCTATGCACCAGGCCACGCTTCATCTGACAAACATTTCTCAAACTTGTACAAAAGAGACCCAGCTCCCGCCCTGGTGGAGATGATAATCTGACGGGGGAGACAGACAGTAAACCAAAGGCAGTTAGAGGAGGAGAGGAAGAGGCAATGAAAGGGAGATCCAGGGAAGACCTGAGCAGGTCCAGGGGTCCAAGGAAGCTTGTTTAGGGAGAGATTTTTACATAGCTGCTCACTCAGCCCCATTCCCCTAACATGCAGTTCAATCCACCTCATTGTTGTTCAGCGTCCTAAGCAAACCATCACAATACTTACTGTTGCTTCTGATCTCCCGGTGCCATGACTATCTAGTCCCTTCGGCATTATAACTGTCCGTTTATAAGTGTGGTTGTCCTAGAGCTGTCTACAGACATTCCATTGCTCCTTCCTTCCAGGGCACTTCTTTTTTTTTTTTATTATTTTTTAATGTTTTTTTATTACATTATGTAAGTTACCATACAGTACGTCCCTGGTTTCTGATGCAAGGGTCGATGATTCATTAGTTGCGTATAACACCCAGTGCACCATGCAATACGCGCCCTCCTTCCTACCCATCACCAGTCTATCCCATTCCCCCACCCCCCCCCCCCC
>NW_023251528.1:0-202 GCF_002007445.2 Ailuropoda melanoleuca
CACTTGGTCATGATGGATAATCCTTTTAATGTACTATTGGATTCTATTAGCAAGGATCTTGTTGAGGATTTCGGCGTCCATATTCCTTAGAGAAATCGGTCTGTAATTCTCCTTTTTGAGGGGGACTTTGCCTGGTTTGGGGATCAAGGTAATATTAGCCTCATAGAATGAGTTTGGTAGCTTTCCTTCTGTTTCTATTTTT
>NW_023251528.1:348-572 GCF_002007445.2 Ailuropoda melanoleuca
TAATTAATTGGCCTGTTTAAAAAATCTATTTCTTCCTGTTTCAGTCTTGGTAGTTTATAGGTTTCCAGGAAGGCCTCCATCTCTTCCTGATTGCTTAGTTTTTTGGCATATAGCTGTTGATAAAATTTCTAATAATCCTTCCACTTTCAATGTTGTTGGTTGTGACCTCTCCCTTTTCACTCATAATTTTAATAATCTCAGTCCTTTCTCTTTGTTTTTGGACA
>NW_023251529.1:0-570 GCF_002007445.2 Ailuropoda melanoleuca
TTGTTAACCCGAGTCAGAATCACACTGGAGAAAACAAAACACGGGTCTGGGAGTTAGAACTGAGTGGTTTTTCCACACAGTTTGGCTGACCTGGAACAGACCAGACCCCTTACACTTTAAAAAGTGCCCAGGTGTGGCCATCATCCTACTTTTTCGTGGTTAACTTTGGTAGAAATCACATAACATAAAATTCATCATTTCAAAGCATACAACACAGTGGCATTTGGTAAGCTCACAACATTGTGCCACCATCCCCTCTGTCTAGTTCCGGAACATTTTCGTCACTCCCAAAGGAGTCCCCGGANACTCCCAAAGGAGTCCCCGGACCCCGTAAGCAGTCATTCCCCACTCCCCCTCTCCCCAGGCTCTGGCAACCACCACTCTTGCTTTCGGCCTCCATGGATTTGCCATTTCGGGGTATTTCACAAAAATGGAAATCACACAGTATGCCCGTCACCCCGGATTTGGTCTCCGTTCCTCCACTGACTCGCAATGAGACCTTGGGCAAGTCCCTGCCTCCCTCTGAGCTTCAGTTTCCCCACTGGTGAGAAACAAGAGGTTGAACAAGGG
>NW_023251530.1:0-534 GCF_002007445.2 Ailuropoda melanoleuca
AATAGCTTTAGGAGAATAGGTATTAGTTCTTCTTTGAATGTTTGGTAGAATTCCCCAGGAAAACCGTCTGGTCCTGGAATTTTGTTTTTTATAAGGTTGTTTATAACTGACTCAATCTCTTCATAATTAATTGGCCTGTTTAAAATATCAATTTCTCCCTGTTTCAGTCTTGGTAGTTTGTAGGTTTCCAGGAAGGCCTCCATCTCTTCAAGATTGCTTAATTTATTGGCATAAAGCTGTTGATAAAAGTTTCTAATAATCCTTCNTCATTGGTGTTGGTTGTGACCTCTCCTTTTTCATTCATAATTTTATTAATTTGAGTCCTTTCTCTATTTTTTTTGATAAGTCTTGCTGGCAGTTTGTCAATTTTATTAATTCTCTCAAAGAACCAGCTTCTAGTTCTGTTGATCTGCTCTACTGTACTCCTGCTTTCTAATTCATTGATTTCTGCTCTAATCTTGGTCAACTGCTTCCTCATGCGTGGATTAGGCCTGTCCCTCTGTTGCTGTTTCAGCTTCTTGAGGTGAGAATATA
>NW_023251530.1:622-859 GCF_002007445.2 Ailuropoda melanoleuca
TGCCTTTGCAGTATCCCATAGGTTTTGGACCATTGTGTTTTCATTCTCATTGGTCTCCATAAATTGTTTAAATTGATTTTTGATTTCCTTGTTTATTGAATCATTCCTAGCAGGATGGTTCTTAGTCTCCAAGTGTTCGAGTTTTTTCCAAATTTTTCCTTGTGGTTGAGTTCCAATTTCAAAGCACTGTGGTCTGAGAATATGCAGGGAATAATTTCAGTCTTTTGGTATCGGTTG
>NW_023251530.1:933-1201 GCF_002007445.2 Ailuropoda melanoleuca
ATAGAATGAGTATTCTTTGGTTCTGGGGTGTAGTGTTCTATATATATCTATGAGGTCCAACTTGTCGAGTATGGCATTCAAAGCCTTTGATTCTTTGTCAATTTTTTGCATGGGTGTTCTGTCTATTTCTCATAGTGGAGTGTTGAGGTCCCCTACTATTAACGTATTTTTATCTATATGTCTCTTTATTCTGGTTCAGAGTTGGCTTGTGTACCTTGCTGCTCCCCTGTTGGGGGCATATATATTTATAATTGTCATATCCACTTGT
>NW_023251531.1:0-2076 GCF_002007445.2 Ailuropoda melanoleuca
GGCTCCACCCTAATTACCTCTCACAGGGCCCCTCTCCTAATAAAATCATAATGGGGGTCAGAATTTCAACAAATACATTTTGGGGAACACAAACATGCAGTCCATAACAACATCTACATTCAATTCATCAGGAAAATAGTACTATATTATGTAGCTACATTTTGGTAAATTAGGTAAAAATAAGAGATCTTCGGAATGTGACTTGGTTAGGTTAACATAGCCAGTAGGAAGCAATGCTAGAACTCAAACCAGAACTTTCTGTAATTTACCAATAAACCTAGAAAATTGATTTCTGGAAAACGTTAGTTTAGGCCAGTGGTTCTCAAAGTGAGGTCCCAGAATCAGTACCACCTGATGCACTCCAATTCCAACATGTTAACTAACCTAACGTTCTCCACTTAACCCTTCACTCTCCTGCCTTACACAAGTAGAGACTTGACTTTGTGTTTACCATAATGAATGAAAAATAATTCAGTGCTGAAAATAGGAAAGAAAATGTGTCTCCCCAAATCTGAATCCATTAAAGAGTTACTTCCTTAGATGTAACTGTGGTTACACATAGGGTAAGAGTCCAGGCTGCACCTTCTCTCTTCCCTCAGAAAAAGTTACTTTCCTGGAACCAGGGCTGGGTGAGCGAAAATGACATGAACAGAGATGACCCTGAAGAGGAAAGGGTCAAGTAAGGACTAGTCTCACAGAGGTCACTTGCCACAGCTTGGAAATAGAAAAGAGATTCTTGTCCAAAGTGCCTAGTGAAGAGAGGGAAGCGCAACCACAGGAGATGAATGGCATGTGTAGACAGCAAGGGGGCTTCCTGAGGCAGTAACTGCAGAAGCTTCAGAGAGCCAGGGGAGGTGAAGGACTCCGCAGTCCAGACAAGCCTGGTGAGATGACTCAAAGACTAGGAGTCAGACACCTCCACGCCCTGGCACCACGTCCGCCTTACCATTCTTCCTCACCAGGTTACACACATCCCTGGAGAAGGGAAAACCTAGAGTTTACTGTGATTCATTGGCTGTCATTTCAGTAAAATGTGGCTCAACACAGAAATGAAATTGAGTCATAGATTATAAAGTCATGTTTCTTTTTTAAACTGTATCTTGAGGTTATTTCAAACCTGTAGAAATGTTGCAAGAATAGTACAAAGAACTCCCTCATCTTATTTTCCCAGGTTCAGTCTGTGACCTATCAGCTTTCCTTGCTGTATGTATATACCCATTGTCATTTGTCTAACCATTTGAGAGCAAGTTGCAATTGTGATGCCCCGTTACCCCTAAATATTCCAGTGTCTACATCTCCAAAACAAGGACACTCTCCTATAGTANTTTTTAAACTGTATTTTGAGGTTATTTCAAACCTGTAGAAATGTTGCAAGAATAGTACAAAGAACTCCCTCATCTTATTTTCCCAGGTTCAGTCTGTGACCTATCAGCTTTCCTTGCTGTATGTATATACCCATTGTCATTTGTCTAACCATTTGAGAGCAAGTTGCAATTGTGATGCCCCATTACCCCTAAATATTCCAGTGTCTACCTCTCCAAAACAAGGACACTCTCCTATAGAACCTCCCCACTGGTCTCCAAATCAGGAAATCAATAATGACACAATACTATCACCCAATTAAGAGACAGCATTTAAATTCCACCAATGATTCCAATAATGTTGCTTTTTCCTTTGTGATCCAGAAACCTATGTTTCATTTAGAGGTCACGTCCTTTCAGTTTTGTTCAGACTCAACAATTCCTCAATGTTTCCTTGTCTTTTAGGACTTTGATAATCTCAATATGAGTCCAAATGACACTTTCTCCTAACCATACTCAGGCCATGCATTCTGGGAAGAAATAACACAGAAATGATCCTGGGCTCTTCTCAATTCATGATAATGTAGGCATAGAAATAGAGTTGTCTTAGCACTGGTAATGATAATTTAATCACTTGGTCAAGTCAGTGTATACCAGGCGTCTCTATTTTCCCCTTCTGAATTTTNAAATTTTTTACTTTTCTCTTAGTAGAAATTCTGCTATTATATCACTCTCTTGTTACTTATCAAACCACTGAACCAGCCTTAGCATCCAT
>NW_023251532.1:0-1006 GCF_002007445.2 Ailuropoda melanoleuca
TCCCACTGCTCACGCCTCCTTGGTGTGGTGGTGTTGGGTCCTCGGCCAGGATGGCACCCCTTTTCCTTTCGCGACTGTCTCTCGCTTCCCAGGGCTGCTCTCGGTGCTCGGTTTACTCGATCCTTCCTAGGAGGACCCTAAGAAATGCAGGTCCCGTTCTGGGTCTTCTGAGGGGAGCTGTTTTCTGGGGAAAGACAGCAACACCCCACAGTGTGCAAGTGTCTTAGTGGTCATGGGATTTATAGCATCCACGAACATTAGAATAAAGTACAGGGTGTTCTGTTAGCATCTGTTAGCATGTGCAATTACTGACACGTGTCATTAATGATCACTGGTCAGTGCTGATTAATACCGTATATGAACGCATAGCTGGGGATATGGCTCTCGAGGGAGAGCAGGAAAGACAGAGCTGACATCCGTGGTCTGAATGGTGGGACATGCCTGTCAGAGGCGAGCAGGGGAGGGGAGAGCGTAGAGGTGTGGTCGGTGGGGCTTGAGGGAGCCAGGCTACCAGTTAGGTGCTACTCGTGTGTTAGTGATTTGACGACAGTGAGGCCCAGGTTTGGGTGGGCCCGTGGGGTTGGAGAGAAGGTGCCAGGTGGGGCTTGTTCAGGGTGAGTGTCTTCTGCAGACATGGCCCCTGGATGTGTGCCGGGACAACCCCGGCCGTAGCCTGGCCTCGAGCCCACAGTGGGCTCACTGCTCAGTCAGGTGCTCCCCAGGGCTGAGGTTGGCCAGGTTGTGACAGGCCTCCGTCCCCTGAGAAACATGGAGACCCAACCAGGTGAGGGCACGTCCACCAGCTCTCACGTGGGGCCCNTGTCCCCTGAGAAACATGGAGACCCAACCAGGTGAGGGCACGTCCACCAGCTCTCATGTGGGGCCCTTGCTGCCCACCTGGGCTTCTCTCTGAAGTTTGCCTCCATTCCCATGGCCTCTCCCCCGCACTGGGGCAAGATTCCTCAAGTCTGGCTTCAGGAAGAAACCCCAAACTCACACCCTCCTT
>NW_023251533.1:0-2446 GCF_002007445.2 Ailuropoda melanoleuca
ACAAATCTTGGAAGATATTGAAAGAAATATACACATATCAAAATATCAGGACACAAAGATAACCTCAAGTAATTCCCAAAAGTAGAAATAATAGGACAAAATGCCTTGATCACAATGAACAAAGAAATTAATAATGAATCCAAAACACAAAAAAACTAACAAACAAGTCTCTACCACTCAGAAACTTAAAGACTCAATTCATAGTCAAAGAAGAAATCAAAACCCAAATTTTGCTATAACTAGAAAACAGCAATAATTAAAAAGATGCCTAGAAGAATCTATGGCTTACATCTAAAGCAGGGCTCAGGGAAAAATGCATAGTCCTACTGTATATTAGAACCAGAAAAAATTAAAAATACATGAGTAAATCATCCAATGAAAAATGATAGAAAATAGATAAGAAAATAAAGCCAAGAATATGGGAGGAATTAGTAAGCATAAAATCTGAGAATAGCTATAAAAGTGAAAATGATGGTAATGGTAAGTCCAAGAATTTAAGTACATACATACAGACATACATACATCAACTATTACCTAGCTTAATTTTAATAAGAAACCACAAATAAACAATCTAAGAAATTACAAGGGGAGAAACTTTAGGAATCCTAAGACACCACTTTTCTGAACTTGATGTGACTTTAAAAATCTGAAGAGATTATTTTCTTTAAAATATAAATTGCCAAAACTTATATAAAAAATGAAAATTCAAAGTAGATCAATTATTCTAGAGGAAATACAAAAAATTGTTAATGTTGACAGCTCTCCAANTTTTTTTTTTTTTTAATAAAGATTTTTATTTATTCATTCGACAGAGATAGAGACAGCCAGCGAGAGAGGGAACACAGGCAGGGGGAGTGGGAGAGGAAGAAGCAGGCTCATAGCGGAAGAGCCTGATGTGGGGCTCGATCCCATAATGCCGGGATCACGCCCTGAGCCGAAGGCAGACGCTTAACCGCTGTGCCACCCAGGCGCCCCTGAAGAGATTATTTTCTGTAAAATATAAATTGCCAAAACTTATATAAAAAATGAAAATTCAAAGTAGATCAATTATTCTAGAGGAAATACAAAAAATTGTTAATGTTGACAGCTCTCCAAAAGCAGTGACTGTAGATGATTTGACAAGAGAATTCTATCAATCCTTTAAGATACAGACAACTCCCCTCTTGTTTCAAACTATTCTAGACCAGGGAAAAATAAAGAAGACTCTCAATCCTTTGCTTTAAACTCCTATAACATTGATTCATAACAACAACAAAGATTACATGAATAAAGAAAACATAATTTATGAATATCAATGAAATCCTTAAGAAAATATTAAAAGAACAATATATAACAACCAAGTCACATTAACCTTAAAATGTAAGAATGGATTAGATTTATTGAGATGACTAATGTAAATCATCATTGAGGAACTTCTGGGGAAGATGACAGAGTAGGAGGATCCTGGGCTCACCTCCTCCCATGGATACACCTAGATAACAACCACATTAGTGTAAAAAACCTAGCAAACACCTGGAAGACTGGCCAAACAGACTCTCCACAGGTAAATGTAGAGAAGAGGCCATGTTAAAGGGGGTAGGAAGGGTGGAAACACCGTTCAGAGCCAAACGGACCCATAGGACTGTTTGTGAGAGGGAGGAACATGGTGGTGNCAGAGCCAAACGGACCCATAGGACTGTTTGTGAGAGGGAGGAACATGGTGGTGCAGAGAGGGGAGAGGTGCAGATTCCCACAGGAAGCCCCCCAGACATAGGCAACCCACAGGGGGAAGACAAATCCCCATAAGACTTGGCTTTGAAAACTAGAGGGGCCTGGCTACGTGAGTTCTTACAATCAGTGGTGCTTAATACCTGGAACTTTAAAATTCAGCGAGCTTGGCTCTGGGAAGCTGGAGAGCAAGAAGAAAATGAGTTCCCACAGCTCCTGCTGTGACACAGGAGCCTAGATCCATGGACACCTGCTGAGATACCCCCAGCCTAGATACATGGACACTTGCAGGAACCAGCTCTCCACCTAGCTTGCTAACAACACCACCCACCCCCATGAGCTTCTGTAGATCTGCCCCTCCCAACTTGGCCAGCCTAAGCAGGTATTTTCTCAGGCTGCTGTAGGCTGCCTCCCACAGTGGATCAGCATGAACCTTGCTGACACTGTGCACCCTGTCCCCACATTCTCCTGTGGATTAGCCCCCTCAATGTGCCCTTGGCCAGAGTCCATCCAAAGCAGTGCCACAAACTAGCAGTGTACAAGCAGCCCCAACAGGGGCCAGCACCACTCTAAAGTGTGCCCCGGGGAGAGGGGAAGGTAACCACACACACCAGTCCAACTGCAACTCTAACAGTGGTGAAGGGGCAGACATCAGGTCTCATTGCTGGGCCTGACAACCAACTAAAGCTTCTCGGGGGACAACACAGGGAAAGCACTCTGCAGCTTGGTGATACTGCAT
>NW_023251534.1:0-1437 GCF_002007445.2 Ailuropoda melanoleuca
AACAATATATTTTGGGATTGTGACATTAATATATGTATTATACATGTAACAATACCACAAATAAAGGGAAATGGAATAAACCTACATAGGAGTAACAGTTTAAATGTTCCCATATATCACTGAAATTAAGCTAGTGTACATCAGAAGATGATTTGGGTAAGATGATTGCGATAAGCCCTATTATGAACACTAAGGGAAGCCACCAAAAATATCTAGGGAAAAAGTCATTAAAGAAATTAAAATGCTATTAATTTAAATATTAATTTAAAGCAAAAGAGAGTAGCAAAGAAGGAACGGAGAAATTTTAAAATAAAATGAGATATAAAAGACAAAAAATTAAATGGCAGATGTAAATCGAACTTATCGTTATCAAATTACCATTGAAGGTAATGGACTGAGCAATCCAGTCAAAAGCAGAGTTTGTCAGACCAGATAATAAAACATGGCCCAACTATGTGCTCTCTGCGGAGGACGTATACAAATGGATTGAAAGTAAAAGCATGGAAAACAAAATGTCGCACAAAAAGCAACTATGAAAAAGGTGGCTTTTCTACCTCAGAAAAAAACAGATTTTAAAACCAAAACCAAAAATGATACTATACACAAAGAGGGCCATTGTATAATGATAAAAGGGATCAGTTCATCAGGAAAGTATGCCAATGATAGGCATAAGCTCACATAGTAACAGAGCAGCAAAATATATGAAGCAAACACGGACAGAAATGAAGGGAGGAATCAACAGTTCAAAGATAAAAGCTAAATACTTTAATACTCCACTTTCTCACTATCAATAATGGATAGAACAACTGGACAGAAGATCAACAAGGAGATGGAAAACTTAAATAATACTATAAACCACTCCACTCAACAAGAGGACCTACATTTTTCCCAAGTGCTCATGGAACATTCTCCAGGATAGACTACATGCTAGATCAGAAATATATATATAAATGTATAGCATATATAAATACATATATTTAAAATAATAGAAATAACATAAACTGTGTTCTCTGACCGTACCATAAATATGTATGAGAATATACATATTGGCATTATTCATAATAGACAAAAGATGATAACAAAAATGTCCATCAATCATCTGAATGAGAAACAAAGTACATGATACACATTCTAGTGAGTTTGGGGATCTGGGGAGTGACTGAGGAAAAGGCTTGGCCCTGAGATGCAGTAGCGCAGTGAGGTAGGAAAAGTGGGGGAAGTGCCACGCAGGAGGAGACTTTCCCAGGGTAGTGGCAGGGCCACCCCTCCAGGGGAAAAGAGCAAAGGAACTCCAGAGATAGCGGGCGATTGGAGAGAGGGTGTGTTTCTTGACAGGATCTCTCAGCAGCATGGAAGGTCCTGTCTCAGTCAGAGAGCCCTGAAGGGCCGCAGTGGTTTAGAGACTTTTTTCTAACCCTAGAGTTCATCTTATCTATA
>NW_023251535.1:0-3464 GCF_002007445.2 Ailuropoda melanoleuca
CAATTAACTATGTAGAAATTGAGTCAGTGATAAACAACCTTCCAAATAATAAAACTCCAGGCCCAGACGGTGGGTTTATGCTTCTAATGTTTACATTTATCTTTCAATTCTCATACATATGAACACATTTCCAGTGAAGAATCAATAATACTTAAAGTAACTTACAGATTTTTGTGAAGATCAGTGAGCAGAACATATAGAAAGAATTTGAAAATACTATCATACAGGTATAGTGGATGAAAGTGAAGTGAAAATAAATCATTGTGATGACAATGATAAAGATGCTGAAATTTACAGCTACACTTCAGTGACAATTTATAGCCAAATGTTCACTACTTTTTCATTATATCCTATCTCACAGATAACTTCTAATATCCCATGTTTCTTTATATCTGTTCTACATAACATGTAAAAGCTCTAATAGTTAAATTCTTTATTTCAATCTCAAATTTCTTGTAATTACGTGAGCTAGAATTACATCTAGCATGAAACCTAAATTTTCTCCTGTGTGCTGGCATAATGAACCAAAATAAACCCATTCTCACTGCAAAACAGAATTTGCAGGACAGGTCTTCTAGTTAGTTTCTGTCTTTGAAAATATCTCCCTACAGAATTACCTATTTATCTACTAACGCTGATTCACCATTGTGGAATTTTAAGGAACTATATGGATGGGAATCATGCAAACATGTAGCTACACAAATATTCATTGTGTATTTGATACCCTTATACTTTAAAAATATTTTAGTTCTTTTTAAAAATGAAAGTACACATTGTTTGAATACTAAATATTATCATTAAAATTCCTAATTCAGGAAAAGAATGCCAACTACAAGCTCATCCTCTCTTTAGTAGAATCAGTTGTGGAAACTCTTGAAAGGATGTGAAATCTCATACAGAATTCCAGGAAAGACATCTGTGGAGATTTACACTGATATAGAACCCAGAGTACCCTCTTCTGGATCATCTTAGTCTGATTTTATAAAAGCCATTTTACAATGATGTAAACTTTATGTAACTGGTGGCTATGCAAAGCCATTCTTATTTATTTATTTTTTTAAAATAATTCACATTGAAGTATGTTCAGCCAGTTTTTAGGAACCAGGATTGACCTTATGTAGCTAAATTATTCAAAAGTCCTCCTGGGAAAATTGATCTGGTAACTTGTTTACTGGATTGGCAGACCTCCAGGTCAATCACTAAAGTCACTTTGGGGGAAGATCCAGTATTTTAGGCTATTTCACAGATCTTGAGAAAACACTTCATACTCCTATGAAACCTGGTGGAGAGTGCCTTGGGCTTTACAGGCTCTTAAAATTCTAATCTGTAATTTCTTATAACTCTTCCAGCAAAAACACATTTAGGAGGCTTCTTAGGTAAATTGATACTTTTTTGCTCCTACGTAAATGATAAGACTTACTGTGTGATCATGNGCTCCTACGTAAATGATAAGACTTACTGTGTGATCATGAACTCTTTATTTTTTGGAGCACAGTTTTGATCAAAAGTGAAGAGACTATAGGTCATAAAAATCTGTGAGTCAGTGGAAAATTCTATATTAACTAGGTTCTAGAGGACATTTCCCAACTCTCTCACTAGGTCACTGCACAGGCTTGAAAAACTCACTATGTATCTCTGTGATTATGCTTCCTTATCTTTTTAATAATGAGAAATCATTTTATTTATATATTTAATTAAAAGATTTTATTTATTTGTCAGAGCACAAGCAGGAGGAGGGCCTGGGAGTGGGGGAAGCAGACCCCTTGATGAGCAAGGAGCCCAAGGTGGGACTTGGTCCCAGGACCTTGGGATCATGGCCTGAGCCAAAGGCAGATGATTAACACACTGAGTCACCAGGATGACCCAAAAAACCATTTTCAAAACCATATATGTTCTATAAATATGTGAACCAGTAAGTGGTTTTTTTTTCATATTTAATTTTGTCTCTAAATATGAGCATAGGGGGAAAAGGTGTGCAAAAACGATGCATATTGACCTTTAGTTATGGTAATATGTAATTCATTTTGAACTTGGGTAGTATATGGATGATTTTGTAAAATAAGGACATCTACAATATAAATTATGCAAGAGATAATATAGGTGTGGCTTCACAAGCAAAATCTACTAGGTAAGGACTTTGCTTTGGAAAAAGAACATGAATTTTTTTTTAGAGGTTTTGAGAGACTAATTTTATCAAGTAATGTGTGTCATTGTAGTGGGATCAAGTGAAAATACAGCAGAGCCAGTATATCTGAGAATATAGAATATGTTCAAATAAGAAAACTATAAACACTAAAATAATTTTATGTTTTTAGGAAGTTTTCACATACATTCTTTACCTTCTGCAACATATAGAATTTCTATTGTATTACCCTTAATTTATCATTTATTCTTTAATTTCAGTCTGTGTGTGTGTTGGTAGATAAAAAATGACCCACCATCATTACAGATAAATTATCTGACAATATCTAATATTTGAGGGAGAATGTGGGGGATGGATTATATAAATAGATAGTAGATAGATAAACAGATTAGGGAATCCAGTTATCAAAGCATATATATTTAAGTTAAATTCACTTAGAATTCCTGCCTCTTGATTTTATCATCTATAAAATATTAGTGTGATATCAAGTTCAAGAGCTAGAGGTCAGGATCAAATACAATTTAGTTCTGGAACATATGCTGACACTTTGCAGTTATCAACTTGCCTTAATACCTTTATCTTCATACCTTTATCTTCTCTTTCATGTAGGACAGTGTCAGGATTCTAGGCTTGTTTTTTCTGTTCACCATTAAGCTATCATCAGAATGTTTTCTGCTACTTTTTTCTTCCCAAATATTCTGTAATGTTGATGCCCAAATTGCAAAGTTTTAACAAAAATTAAAAAGAAAAAAAAAGAGGTTGAGAGTGAGTTTGAAATAGTTGTCATGGTGCCATGCCTGTGTTTCTCACTTTCCCTGAGTGCTGTCAAAAGTTGGCTTTGGATAACAACACTGCCACTGAATCTGTTAAAGTGAGTAAATTTGAAGGTCTAAAACAAACAAACAACAACAACAATGACAACAACAACAACAATCAAAGCAATTCAGGGGCACCTGGGTGGCTCAGTTGATTAAGCATCTAAACCTTGGATTTGGCTCAGGTCAGTATCTCCATGTCCTGGGATCAAGCCTTGCATCAGGCTCTGTGCTCAGCATAGAGTAAGTTTGTCCCTCTCCCTCCCATTTGTTCTTCCCCCACTCACACTCTGTCTTTCATTCAAATAAACATTAAAAAAACTCAAAGAGATTGAAAATGTGTTGTAAATAAGCTCAATAGAGGTTGTTTGCTTGTTTTTGAATGAAAAAAAAGAACAACATAAAGGGAGCAAAATGAGCCACTTGGATTCATTTTTACCTAAGAAAAAATGTCTTCCTTATGCCTTGAAATATTCAAGGCTAATATTCAACAGTTGAACATACAT
>NW_023251536.1:0-170 GCF_002007445.2 Ailuropoda melanoleuca
CGAATTCTCAACATTTGCTGCAACATGGACAGCACTGGAGGAGATAATGCTAAGTGAAGTAAGTCAAGCAGGGAAAAACAATTATCATATGGTTTCTCTCATCTATGGAACATAAGAACTAGAAAGATCGGTAGGGGAAGAAAGGGATAAAGAAAAGGGGGGTAATCAGA